>NC_041015.1:40337087-40449678 GCF_004193775.1 Glycine soja
AAAATTTGGTTCATTCTGCACCCTTTGTCATCCAGAGGCGGCGGGCCGATGACATGCGGAGACAAATTGGTCATTCTGCACCCCTTGCCATTCAGACACAGCCGTGTCCGATGGCGCGCAGAGACAAAAAATTGGTCATTCTACACCCTTTGTCATCCAGAGGCGGCGGGCCCGATGACATGCGGAGACAAAATTTGGTCATTCCGCACCCCTTTGCCATTCAGACACAGCCGTGTCGGATGGCGCGCAGAGACAAAAATTGGTCATTTCTGCACCCTTTTTCATCCAGAGGCGGCGGGCCCGATGACATGCGGAGACAAAATTGGTCATTCCGCACCCCTTTGCCATTCAGACACAGCCGTGTCCGATGGCGCGCAGAGACAAAAATTGGTCATTCTGCACCCTTTGTCATCCAGAGGCGGCGGGCCCGATGACATGGCGGAGACAAAACTTGGTCATTCCGGCACCCCTTTGCCATTCAGACACAGCCGTGTCCGATGGCGCGCAGAGACAAAAATTGGTCATTCTGCACCCTTTGTCATCCAGAGGCGGCGGGCCCGATGACATGCGGAGACAAAATTTGGTCAGTCCACACCGTTTGCCATTCAGACACAGCCGTGTCCGATGGCACGCAGAGACAAATTTGGTCATTCTGCACCCTTCGTCAATCGCGGCCGATAAGCCCGTTGACACGCGGAGATTACATCATCTTCCGCACTCACAAGATCTGTCATACTGACTTTTGAGTCACGCTGACGGGCGGAAATACACGAGTGGTGATCCGTATAAACATTCTTTAGCTATCTGTAAGACAGAACGCTTGATAGCATGCAGAGACTGACATCGTCTTCTGCACCTTTTGTTCCCTCGGGAACAACAAGTCATTTGCATGCGGAGGATTTTATGGTCACCCACGACTCTCGTCAATCGAGAGGAACGAAATTAGTGTCTTATCTTTACTTTCCTTTTATTTCCAATAAAAGACAAGTAAAGAGGGGCAACTGTCATACCCTAATTTCGTCCGGGGACCTTTGCTTGATGACATGCGACTTTCTTTGGTCCTTGTGAGGTGCTTGGCACCCATCATTAGGCAATTTGTGAAATTCCAGGACATGCCGGAAAACCAAAAAAATATTGATGCACAATCCGTAAGTTTCCGTGACACACCGGAAATCAAATGGAGGCATCGTTGCATAATTAAGTGAGGTTCCGTAACATTCCGTAAGTCAAAAAGGGGATGATTATGTAATCCGCAAGGTTCCGTAACATTACGGAAAGAAAACAAGTATCGTTACGAAATTCGTAAGTTTCCGTAACTTTACGAAAAAAGAATCACCAAAAAAAGCAGAGGGGGGATGTACTTAGTAAAATGGGGGTGCAAATAGCACCCAGGCCCACTTGGGCCCTCCAGAAGATTCCTCCAGAAGGCTGTTGCTTCTGGAGGAAGCAACCTGGCTCGCCTGGGCGAGCTGGGCGGCAAGCATCTCCCCTATTTTGCTATAAATAGGGGAGGAAGTGAAGAAGAAAAGGGTTCAGCCCCTTAGGCACTTCTCTCTCTTTCGAATTTGCTTGGAAAAATTGTTTCTGTGAAGAAAATCTAAGCCGAGGCGCTTCCGAAACGTTTCCGTAACGTTTTCCGTGAAGAATTTCGCAAAGGTTTCAACCGTTCTTCGACGTTCTTCATTCGTTCTTCATCGTTCTTCGATCTTCAACGGGTAAGTACCTCGAACCAAGCTTTTTCGATTCATTCTATGTACCCATGGTGGTCCACATTGTGTTTTGTATATTTCTATTCTTGTTTCATTTACTTTTTATACCCCCTCTTGACGTGCTTAAGCCATTTTACTTAAGTCATTTCTCGCTTAACCTAAAAATAAAATAAATTTCCACCGATTGTTTGAATTGTATTATCCGTTAACTTCGGTTAAAATGAATTCCGACCGTTCGGTCGTGCCGTAACCACATTGGAAATCAAAAAGAGGTAAAATAATAATATAGTAATCAAAAAAATATCTTTTAGTAAAATAAAGCGGAAAATCAATCGGACGTTTTTCTCTTTGGGATTTCTCATTCTTAATCGAATTGACTAATAACTAAGGTGAAACTAAGGCTAAAATCAACTCGCCTAGTCAAGCTCGTTCACAAAAATAGGTTTTGAATTTTATCATTTAAATTTCTTACTAAGTAAATGGATCATTTTCAAGGTCCAACGCCTTAAAATGATCACCTCTTAAAGTAAAAAAGAAACACTTCGTTCCAAAAGAACTACGTAGGTATGATTTCCTCATCCCAATTGAGGAATACGTAGGAGCAAAGGGAAACACCCTTGTCGACCACAAAAAAGGAAAAATATAAAAAGGGTATAAAGGATATAAGGACATAAAAGGGAACATAAAAACCAAAGTCACGTTTGCACATTCGATTAAAGGCTGCCGTCCCTTGGGACGGACGTATGGGGTGCTAATACCTTCCCCGTGCGTAAATACAACTCCCGAACCTTTCACTTAAAAGTTCGTAGATCGCGTCTTTTTCGGTTTTTCCGACGTTTTCCTCAAATAAACGTTGGTGGCGACTCCGCGCGTATTCCTTTCATGGAACACGCATCCCGCGAGTCTCGCGACGCCCTCCCGCCAAAGGGTAGGTTGCGACAGGCACTATGAAGTTTTTCACTAAAATAAGCAATAGGGTGCCCACCTTGTAACAATACAACTCCAACTCCCACTCCAGAGGCATCACATTCTAGCTCAAAAGTTTTAGAAAAGTCAGGAAGAACTAGAACAGGTGCCTTAGTAAGCTTTTCTTTGAGCAAAGCAAAGGCTTACTCTTATTTTTTACCCCAGGTAAATGCCACATTCTTCTCCAGAGGCATCACACTCTTGTTTTTTACCCAACCCTTCTCCAATAATTCTTTAACTTGAGACTCTATCTCCTTAGTCTCCTGAGGGTTAGTCCTATAGGCTAGCCTATTAGAAAGGCTTGCTCCTGGGACTAAATCTATTTGGTGTTCTATTCCCCTTAAAGGAGGTAGCCCAAGGGGTATCTCTTTGGGAAATATATCACCAAATTCATGTAAGAATTCTTGGACCTTTGGGGGTAAGTTCTCAAATGTAGGAATTATGGCAGTGCTAAGGGATGTTTCCCTTGATAGGAGAAGGTAGAAAGATTGTTTAAGAAGGAGTGCTCTTTTAATATCACCTTTTGTTGCAAAACAATTTTCTTTCTTAACAATCTTCTTGGAGGAATCCTTTCCCTCTTGAAAACAAGGCCTGACTATGCTTCTTTTTCTTTTGTTTTTCTAGTTTTTCTTCCTCATTCCTCTTATCTTTCATAGTTAGTTGATCTTTGGCCACTTGTGAAGGTGTTTGAGGATGCAACACAAATTTAGTGCTAGGATGGGTGAGGGTCATCTCATTAGTTAGGCCATTGTAAATGATCTTCCTATCAAATTGCCACGGCCTTCCTAAAAGAATATGTCCTGCCTCCATGGGAACTATATCATAATTAACTTCATCCTTATATGTCCCAATGGAGAAATGTACCTTCACTTGTTGGTTAACTATCATTTCCCCTTGCTCATTGAGCCATTGAAGTTTATAAGGTTTTGGGTGGGGAATGATAGTGAGGTTCAACTTGGAAACTAATCTTGTGCTACAACAATTGCAACAAGATCCACTATCCACAATGAGAGAACAAGTTTTATCTAAAATTTTGCATCTTGTATGAAAGATGTTCTATCTTTGGGATTAAGATAGATCACAAGATTGACTTCCAAGGAGCCTTCTAACCATTAAGAGGTCACCTTCTTCATGGGGGTAGACTTCCTCACTAGACGCTTCACCCCTTACATCATCTTCACTTCCACTAGAGGAAAGGCAAGAAGTAGTCTCCTCTTGACTACTATAAATGTATTGGCCCCTCATGATGCAATCCTACCCCGCAAGGGCATTGGATAGAAGACTCCAAGTAGATTGGACCAGAGATGCAAGAGAAGGCCCTAAGGTTCTCATGAGCCTTAGGGTAGATTTCGAGCCCATAAGCTAAGTATGAGCCTGCTTATCTTTGTAAATATTAAAATAGGTTTTTCCTTTGTTTGGGCCTTGTATTTTGGCCATTCTAGTAGTATAGGGTTTTAGCCTTGCATTTTGAGGCATTTTGAGTAGTCTTTGTAGTAGGGATTTTTTTTTGTATTTTCATGTATTTGGTCATTGGGGGTGAGTTTAGCTATTATAGGGGGTGTGTAGCTAAGCTCTAGCTTCTCATCTCAAGGAGGTGAGCTTAGCTATTAGAGAGGTATGTGTAGCTAAGCTCTAGCTTCTTTAGGAATCTTCTTAAGGAAGCTTCTCAAGGAGGTGAGCTTAGTTATGAGAGGGGTATGTATAGCTAAGCTCTAGCTTCTCAAGGAAGTTTTCTCAAAGAAGTTTCTCAAGGAAGTTTTCTCAAGAAAGCTTCTCAAGGAAGCTACCTAGTCTATAAATAGAAGCATGTGTAACACTTGTTGTAACTTTGATGAATGAGAGTCTTGTGAGACACAACTCAAAGTTCAACTTCTCTGCCTTTTTCTGTCTTCAATTTCGTGCTCCCCCCTCTCTCTTTCTCTCCCTCTTTCTTTTCCTCCATTGAAGCATCCTCTCCAAGCTTCTTATCCAAGGCTCATCTTGGTGGTGAAGCTCCTTCTTCCATGGCTTATTCCCTAGTGGATGGCGCCTCCTCTCACCTCTTCTCATTTGTCTTCCGTTGCATCTCCATGGTGGAAAATCACCATTAAAGGACCTCATTGAAGCTCAAAGATCCAGCCTCCATAGAAGCCCCACAAGCAAGCTTCCATCAAATTTTTCTTATGCTTGGTGGAGTGGGCCATTCAAAAATGACCTTTATTCTCTTAGGGTTCATGGGAACCTCTTGATCACTATTTAAAAAAATTAAGAAAAGTAATGCAATAAAACATACATTTTTCTATATTTTCATGTTGATTATTCCTACCAAAAAGTATGACAAACCTAAGGTGTCCCATATGAGTACCTAAGTTTGTATTAAAAATAAAAATAAGAACAAACCTACCTAATGAGTCCCTATGTACACAAATCATGAAGATGTTGGGTGCACAAGTGATTTTACAAAAGAGGGTTGCACCACTCAAAACATTCATCATACCACCTATTTTAGGGATTTGGTGCCTAATAATACCTATTTTGGGCACCAACAAAGCATAAGGATTTAAGCTCTTGCGAACAAAACCCTCATCCAAAAACTCCTTTACTTGAGGAATAAACTCAAGCCTAAGAGATGTGGCAATGCTAACAAGTGTCTTTTTACAAAGGAGAAAATGTGGAGGTTGTATAAGACGGGAAATTTCTTTAATATTTGTTTTTATTTCAAAATGATTTTCCTTCTTAGCTAACCTCTTGGAGGAGACACTTACCTCATTACACTCCTCCTTAACCATTAAAGGTTGTCCTTCTTCTTCGGGCTAGATCTCTTCACTAGATTCTTCCCCTTTTGCTTCTTCACTTTCACTAGAAGAAGGTGAAGTAGTAACCTCGTCTTGGCTACTATAAATGTCTTGGCCCCTCATAATCATGGTTTTCTTGGTGGGGCATTGAGAAGTAATGTGTCCTCTTCCAAGACATTTAAAGTACTTCATGGAGCTAGTCTTCTCTTGCATACTAGCCTTAAGGGGTTGCTTTTCTATTGTCTTCCCATTATAATCTTTGGGCTTAGAAGGTGTCACCCCTAAGATGCCTTGACCTTGGTCTTTCTTTGGATAAGAGTGAGAGCCATAAAATTTTGAAGTAGACTTCCTTTTAAGTTGTTGCTTTACCCTTATTTCCCAATCTAAGTTAGCCTCTACATTGTCCTTCCCATGGAAGTATGAGAGGTTAATGTTAGCCTCTTGAGGCTTTCTTTACTTTTCTCTCCTATGGGAGTGAGGTCTAAGATGTGACCTATGCCTTCCTTCATAAAAGTCACAAAGTTCTTCACTTAGGCTCTTGCAAGAGTTATGACTACTAGAGGAGGCTTGTTTTTCTTTTCTTAACTCTTTTAGTATTTTCCTTCTTTCTTCTTCCCTTATTTTCTCTTTTTCATCTTGACTTATTTCTTCCACTCTTTTTTTTCCTTTTTCTTTTCTCTCTTGTTTTTCTTTCCACAACTTAAGGGATCTCAACTCATCTAATATCTTATACAAGGGGTCCTTAGGAGTAGAACCCTCACCATTAACACTAGATGAAGAAGGAAGACTTATGTTGTTTCCTAAGTTGTGGTTCTTTCTTGTTGGAGGTTTGAAAACAAAAGGTAGAAGAAGCTATGGTTGAAACTAGCCAAAATAAACACTAAAAGAGGTGTGAAAGATAAGGTAAAAACTAATTGGTAAAAGGCAAGTTATCTAGGCGGTTTAACAATGGAAGGTAAAGGAAATAAACTATGAAAGTAAGCAAGAAATCTAAACTAGACGAATCCTAAGAGTGTTTGGATGACCACATTTAAGGTTCCCAACAAAACACTCACAATCCTAAGGGGAAATTGCCTAAAATTATTACACACAAATGGAAGTAAGGTGACCTATTGGAGGCTCCCAACTTACTTCCAATGAAAGGCCTTTTTGTTACAAAATTTGAAAGCAATGAAAGTAAGTAAATAGTCAATTACAAAATTACAAAAAGGTCCTCAATTTTGGTGGTTGTTCTCTCTTTGGTGATTCACTCAATTTGGAGTGCTTCTTAGTCCAATAGCTCTTAAAGTGGTTTTCCCCTTGCTTCTTGACTCAAATTCTTCAAGGGATGACACCAATCCTCCTTTCCAATTCCCTATATGGCAACTCACAAGCAAGGAAACAAAGAGACAAGCAATAACCAAAGACAAAAAAAAATGAAATGAAAGATAAACCAATAGAGTTTTAACAGGACAAATTTTCTAGGATTATTCAACAATTAAAGCAATGAAAAGCACACAAAAGCAAGCTAGGACTCAAAGAGAAACCTAGAATGACTCTAGAGTAGAGTAGAGAAACTAAAAAAACAAAAGACTCAAGAAACCTCTAGTTTTGGCACTTGTTTTCACAATAATTTTCAATTGAAATTTCAGAACTAGGATTGGTATAAAATAGGCACCAATTATAGAACAAATTTTGAGCCAAAACAACAAGCACACTTCCCTTTCACTTTTTTTTCCTAGACACTGATTTTTCTGCCAACTTGTGTGATTTTTATTATTTTTTCTTTTAATCCAAATAGCTTTGTTCCTTTTTCATAATTTTCTTTCAGATGTCTAGAAAATTCAGCAAAACTTTCAGCTCAAAACACGTAGTGACCAATTCCCAGTAATTTATACAAGTTCGTATGTTCAAGCTGCCAGCACCAGCGATTTCAACCTAGAAATCAAGAGTAGTGTTTATGTTGCTTAAGGCTTGGATAGTTGCAATTTGTGTTTGCTTATGCTCAATTATCTTGAATAACAAAATTCAAGAGAGATTAAGACTTATTTTGATTCACAAATCCAGCCACAACTCAGCACCACAACTCAACTTCATCATAGGAATCATGTAGGAAACTTAGAAAACAAAAAAAAAGAGTTCAACAACAAGACTACTTCTAGGAATTGATTTAGAACATGTTATGAACTAAATAACATGCATGAATTAGACTCAAAATTTAAAAGATAGGCTAAGAATGACAAGAATACATGAAAAAATGTATCTAGAATTCAATCAACAAAATAAAAATTCAACACAAACTTAGAACATAATGTGACAATTACTATGACCAAACATGACTCTAAGACAACATGGATTAAGTGATTTACACTTAGATTTTTGTGTTTTTTTTCTAATCAATATTTTGGAAGAAAATTTAGATCTGGTTCAGCACAAGAATATTATGAATGAAAAATGATAGAGCCTAAAATCAACACAAAAACATGATTCATGAGTAGATCTAAAAACTTTGAACCATAGAAATGTAAGAACAAGTGTAGATCTAAGATTTAATCGGTTTATTTTTTTTGAATCTACTTTAAACAGCAACAAACCACAAGACAATGGAGGATATATATGGAGAATAAGATGAAGAACAAGGAATTAAATAGAATTCACCGAACAAAAAGATAGAGGAAGCAAAAGAACATCACCTAGATGAAGATGCTCTTGATACCACATGATGTAAGCTCTATTGGAGCTTGTAGGCCTAGGATCTTCTTCATCAATGGATTCCTTTGCTTCTTGGAAGATGAATGACAGCGGAATGGAGAAGGAAGAGAGAGAGGAGACGCCACTTCAAGGAGAAGATGAGTCTAGAAGAAGCTCACCACCATAGGAGGCCATGGATAAGAACTTGGAGGAAGAAGGAGATGAATGAAGGGAGAGGGAGAGAAGAGCACAATATTTTGTGCTCTAAGAGAGCTCTGAAATCTGAAGTTTGATTTTCAAATCATCAAAGTTGAAAAAAATGCACACACAAGGCCTCTATTTATAGCCTAAGTGTCACACAAAATTGGAGGGAAATTTGAATTTCTATTCAAATTTCACTTGAATTTGAAATTGAATTTGTGGAGCCAAACTTTGGAGCCAGAATTTCACTAATTATGATTAGTGAATTTTAGCTATGGTTCAGCCAACTAATTCAAGATCAAGTCCAAGATTCTCCACTAAGTATGCTTAGGTGGCATGAGGCATGTAAAGCATGAAGCACATGCACAAAGTGCGACTATATGTTGTGGCAATGAGGTGTAGCAAGCAAATGCTCACCTCCCCCTCTAAAATTTAATTGGATTGGGCTTCTCCCAATTCAATTAAATTTATTTTCCAACACACACATCAAATATTCATTTAATGCATGTGAAATTACAAAACTACCCCTAATACAAAAACTAGTCTAGGTGCCCTAAAATACAAGGGCTGAAAAATCCTACATTTCTAGGATACCTTACCTACATTATGGAGCCCTAAATACAAGGCCCAATAATAATGAAACCTTAATCTAATATGTACTAAGATAAGTGGGCTCATACTTAGCCTATGGGCCTGAAATCTGCACTAAGGCTCATGAGAACCTTAGGGCCTTCTCTTGCATCTCTGCCCAATCTACTTGGAGTCTTCTATCCAATGCCCTTGCGGGGTAGGATTGCATCACGTCATGATCATGGTTTTCTTTGTGGGGCATTGAGAGGCAATGTGACCTCTCCCAAGACATTTGAAGCATTTAATGTTGCTATTCCTTTCTTGGGAACTAGTGTTAGGGGTGTATTTCTCTATGGTCTTACCCTTGTCTTCCTTGGGTTTTGAAGGTGCAGCCCCCAAAATTCCATGGGCTTGGTCCTTCCTTGGATAAGAGTGAGAGCCATAAGATTTTGAAGAAGGCTTTCTTTTAAGTTGTTGATCCACTCTTATACAAAGTTGGACTAGCTCATCTAGGTCCCTATATGGAAGGAGTTCAACCTTGTCCCTCACTTCTATATTAAACCCACTAAGGAACCTAGCTATGCTTGTTCTTTCCTCCTCCCTAAGTCCAGCTCTTTAAAAGAGTAGTTCTATTTGTTGTCTATATTCTTCAACACTTATACTCCCTTGTCTAAGCCTTTGGAGCTTGTCCATAAGCTCCCTTTCATAGTAGGAGGAAATGTGCCTCTTCCTAAGGGCACTCTTAAGATCATTCCAATACTCTACTAGAGGATCCCCATGAATCCTTCGTTCCCTAACAAGGGAAGTCCACCAATAGAGGGCATACCCTTGAAAGCTAAGGGTAGCCAATGGAACTTTTCTCTCTTCGCTAATATGATGGCAAGCAAAAAGTTGTTCAACCTTCATTTCCCAATCTAAGTAGGCCTCAACATTATCTTTTCCATGGAAATATGGGAGGCTAATGTTAACCTCTTGAGGCCTTCTATCCTTTTCTCTTATTTGGGAGTGATGTTTAGTATGTGAACTATGTCGCTCTCTATAATAGTCACTAAGTTCTTCAGTTAAACTCTTGCAAGAGTCATGACTACTATAGGAGGCATATTTTTCTCTTTTCATTTCTTTCATTATTTTTCTTCTTTCTTCCTCTCTTATTTTCTCTCTCTCATCTTGACTTATTTCTTCCACTATTTTTTTACCTTTTTCTTTTCTCTCTTGTTTTTCTTTCCACAACTTAAGGGATCTCAACTCATATAATATCTTATACAAGGGGTCCTTAGGAGTAGAACCCTCACCATTAACACTAGATGAAGAATGAAGACTCATGTTGGTTCCTAAGTTATGGTTCTTTCTTGTTGGGGGTTTGAAAACAAAAGGTAAAAGAAACTATGGTTGAAACTAGCCAAAATAAACACTAAAAGAGGTGTGAAAGATAAGGTAAAAACTAATTGGTAAAAGGCAAACTATCTAGGCGGTTTGACAATGGAGGGTTGATCGAGGCCGTACCCGAATCAAATAAACATGAAAATGCAGTAACTAGGAAGTGATCCTAGGTCGTTTCCCAACGAGCAGTGACAAGCCAAATGTTCATAATATACTTGCAGTAACAGTAACGATGGGGGGGGGGGGTTTGGTTGTTTGGTAATTAAAGAGCAGAACAAATAAAATGGAATACGAAACTACTTATATTAAAAACGGGTTGTTTCCTCTGATTCAGAAGCCACTCTCTTATCCTGGGTTATGGAGAATTCGTCCCTAACAGTCAACCACTTAATCCAACCCTATTTCAATTTACTAAGCGAAAATCAACTTAGGGTTTTCAATACGTGATTAGGCACCACATACACCAGTTAGCCCTTCGTCCATTAAGCATGAACGCAAGTTAGGCTTAGAGGCAATTAATCGAACACGAAGCGTGCACTGATTAATATTCACGAAATTGGGATAACTGGTGAAGGGAAAACTGCCAGGAAACCACATTATAAACGAAACCTCAAAGAGAGTTGGGCTTCGTCCTCAAAAGGAAACAACACCAGAAAATCTAGCCTTCCATGGATTCAAACAGAAAACGCAAATGAAACATGAAGCAGAAACGTAAATGAACAAGAACGTAAATGAACAGAAACGTAAATGAACAGAAACGTAAATGAAAGTAGAAGAAGAAGCAAGAATGAACTCGTAATTAGAAGCAGAAAATGGAAATTTGCATTAAGAACGAAAACTGTAACAAGGGCACAGAAAAACGTGAAAACCTAAAACTAAAGCTCTGAATAATGAAAATAGCATAGCAGAATAGAATCCCCTGCACGAATCCCAAGGCAGCTATTTAAAAAGAGTCACTCAAAGTCACTGGGCCCTATTACAATACTCTGGCCCAAATCGAAATAAACACTGAACAACATAAAATAAAATTGCGAAATTTCCTAATTAGAAATTAACTAAGGTAAGCGCTGCTTTATTTGCCCTCTTCAAGTCCACAACCAAAATCCGGATTAAGCCCAATGTTTCATTAATTCCTGAAATTAGATTAAAAACATCAAATTAGCTAAATGAGCCCAAATAATAAAACTGCCTAATTAATTGACAATTAAGACCAATCAATAATTAAAATGGTGCAAAAAGGGTTTAGAAAATAGAAGAAAATGATGGCACATCAAGGGTAAACGAAATAAGCTATGAAAGTAAGCCAGAAATTAAAGTGCAAGAAATGCAAACTAGGCGGGTCCTAAGAGTGTTTGGATGACCTCATTTAAGGTTCCCAACAAAACACTCACTATCCTAAGGGAAAATTGCCTAAAATTATTACACACAAATGGAAGTAGGGTGACGTATTGAAGGCTCCCAACTTACTTCCAATGAAAGGCCTTTTTGTTACAAAATTTGAAAGCAAAACAAATTGCCAATTACAAAATTACAAAAAAAAAGTCCTCAATTGTGGTGGCTATTCTCTCTTAGAACATAATATGACAATTACTATGACTAAACATGACTCTAAGACAACATGGATTAAGTGATTTACACTTAGATTTTTGTGTTTTTTTTTGTAATCAATATTTTGGAAAAAAATTTAGATCTAAGGTTCAGCACAAGAATATTATGAATGGAAAATGATAGAACCTAAAATCAACACAAAAGCATGATTCAAGAGTAGATCTACAAAATTTGAACCATAGAAATGCAAGAACAAGTGTAGATCTAAGATTTAATCGGTTTATTTTTTTTTTGAATCTACTCTAAACAACACCAAACCACAAGACAATGGAGGATATACATGGAGAATAAGATGAAGAACAAGGAATTAAAGAGAATTCACCGAACAAAAAGATAGAGGAAGCAAAAGAACATCACCTAGATGAAGATGCTCTTGATACCACATGATGTAAGCTCCATTGGAGCTTGTAGGCCTAGGATCTTCTTCATCAATGGATTCCTTTGCTTCTTGGAAGATGAATGGCATCGGAATGGAGAAGGAAGAGAGAGAGGAGACGCCACTTCAAGGAGAAGATGAGTCTAGAAGAAGCTCACCACCATAGGAGGCCATGGATAAGAGCTTGGAGGAAGAAGGAGATGAATGAAGGGAGAGGAAGAGAAGAGCACGAAATTTTGTGCTCTAAGAGAGATCTGAAATCTGAAGTTTAATTTTCAAATGACCAAAGTTGAAAAAAATGCACACACATGACCTCTATTTATAGCCTAAGTGTCACACAAAATTGGAGGGAAATTTGAATTTCAATTCAAATTTCACTTGAATTTGGAATTGAATTTGTGGAGCCAAATTTTGGAGCCAAAATTTCACTAATTATGATTAGTGAATTTCAGTTATGGTTCAGCCCCCTAATCCAAGATCAATTCCAAGATTCTCCACTAAGTGTGTTTAGGTGTCATGACGCATGTAAAGCATGAAGGACATGCACAAAGTGTGACTATATGATGTGGCAATGGTGTGTAGTAAGCAAATGCTCACCTCCCCCTCTAAAATTTAATTGGATTGGCTTCTACCAATTCAATTAAATTTATTTCCCAATACACACTTCAAATATTCACTTAGTGCATGTGAAATTACAAAACTATCCCTAATACATAAACTAGTCTAGGTGCCCTAAAATACAAGGGCTGAAAAATCCTATATTTCTAGGGTACCCTACCTATATTATGGAGCCCTAAATACAATGACCAAATATAATGACATCCAAATCTAATATGTACAAAGATAATTGGACCCAGCCTTGGCCCATGGGCTCAGAAATCTACCCTAAGGTTCATGAGAACCCTAGGGCCTTCTTCAGTAGCTCTAGCTCAATCCTCTTGGAGCCTCTTGCTCATGGCTCTAGTGACTGGTCCCTTCCTAGGGAGGATTGCATCAGTTGGGTCCACTTTTATTTGTAAATACTAGAATAGGTTTTCCTTATTTTTCCAAAATACAAGGCCCAAAAGAAGGAAAACCAATTCTAATATTTACAAAGAGCTCTATTCTGTAAATTCTATAAGTTTGTAAAAGCTCTCAAAAACACCTTGTAGATCCTAAGAGTAAAAGACATTGTGCTTAAGTGAGATATTTGTCTGTAAGATGCTAGCCTTGTCTGTGTGCACCAAACCATATACAAATATGTTGATTTGGATAGATCCAAAAGTGGCCTCGTAGAAATAATACTTGGGTTGTAAAAAGCTTGAGGATAATTTTTTTGTAGATCCAAAAGTGGCAGTGGAAAATACTTGCATCTTTTGTAAATTAATAGTGGCAACTTGGTAGGTTGCCAATAACTAGACGTAGAATTAGTGGTTGAGACAAACCAATATTAATCCTTGAGTGCATCTATTCTTTCTCCTTATCTTTTTATATTGAATGCGAATTGCTTGTGTTTCTTTATGAAAACTAGTTTTTAAGTCTGTCAAGTGTCGTTTGTCTTATAATGTTTTAGAAAACCTTTGTTTTCATGCTTTTAATGAACATATGATAGCTATTTGTTTTCGAAAAAAGCTTGCAAAAATTTTATATCACAATTTAATCCCCCTAGTGATTTTTTTCTTTACATGAATCATGACAGAGATATGAATGAGTTGGGTATGGTGATTGTGTCTCAAGTACCTAAAGCATTTGAAAGTGTTGTAATAACCGAGAATATAGAAGAGGGGGTGGGGGTTGAATAGATTATTTTAAATTTTACCAATTATTTCTTAGATTTAGCTAAATCAATATCCTTTTACAAATCAAGGTTTTCTTAAAAGACTTGTTGAAGAAAGATCAACAACACATGAAACTAATATATTAAAAAACCTAAGAAAATAGTGTTTTATGGCCCACACATAAATTCCATTGTCAAGATAGATTCATAAAACTAAGGTTTAGAGAAAGAGAGAATCACACACATAATTTATACTGGTTCAGTTCTCAAGAGGATCTATATCCAATTGTTTTAAGATTCCTTAGAACTTTCACTATTAGGGAATCAAGTATAAACACTACACACATGCAACTCCCTAAAATTCTACCTTTCCCTTGAACCCAACAAGAGAAAACCAAAATCTTATTGAACCCTACAACAAGAGAAAACCAATTGGTTTTATAGTGCATTGGACACTAGATATATCCTAACAAAATGTTTTCCACTTTAAGCATATACATGACTTACTAGAGTTGTAGATGTTGATATAACAACGATTAATCCCTTTTACGAAGCTAGTCCTATGCACTTAACATTAACTCATTAGATTATCAACAATTTATACTTTTGCACACATCAAAATCTAAGGTGTGGTAGGTCGGTCAGTTTAGTGGATCATCCAGACCTAACACTAGTTGTGGAATTTGCAACACCCTAAAATCTATTATGAATAAACATGCACTTTTCCCTTTTTACAAAATGATTTTTGTTTTAAACGTATTCATTAATCCAATTGCGGAAACATTTTACTTTAACAAAACGTGAGTATACTTCTTTTTTCTTTTTATTCCTTTATACATACAGGTTGTGATGAAAATATAAATCATTTTCTAAACACAGATGCGTATCGATTATAAACCATACACTTTTTGAATGAAGAGAAAGAGAAGTGCTATAAACTTAAACGGCTGATATATATATATATATATATATATATATATATATATATATGGTGTTTAATTACAATATGTAACGAGTTTGAAAACGAAATACATAATAAAAAGATGATGACTACAAGTACCAACAAAATATCTGGAACTTAGGTCTACCCATACATATGCATAAGAAAGGGAAACACCGAGTCTTAGAGTCGTCATCATTATTGTATGCAAGAATAGTGAAACAAAAGGTCAATAGTTTAGAAGGTCCCTAACAGTGAGACTCCCGTGAGGAAGAATCCCACATATCCTCATTGAGATTCTCCTTAGAATCCTCCTTACTACTTTCCTTAATGAGCCATTGATAAGTGCCATATTTTAGTTATTTTTGGGATTAAAATAATAGTTTTTCTTATAAACTTCCCTTAAATCTAGTTGTTTATATATATATATATATATATATATATATATATATATATATTGTACATTTACTAATGTTTTAGTTTAAATATGAAAGATTCATCCATGATTTTGTAGGTTTCGATGGTTGTTATTTGGATCCAGAAACCAAGTTAAAAGGAAAGGCAAAATGGTCATTTTTCCAAGATTTTAGAGATCTATTCACCCAGGCTAGCAACCAGCTGGCTTAGGCTACTCAAGTTTCTTCACACATATAATCAACTTGCCTCGACGAGCTACAACTTGCCTGAGAGAGTTTGTGCCTTCAAAGCTAAGCAACAAATTTGCATGGGCAAATTTATCTGCACCTCTTGACCTTTTTCTATAAATAGCCATGCAAATGACGAGGAAAGAGACAACAAAAACCAGAGAAAAATGTGAGGAACACCACAGAAGGAAGAAGGAAGTGGAAAGTGGAGCCCAGACACTGTAGAGTTGTAACTATGGATCACATCCTTCATCCTTGCTCATGTTGATCTTATGCTCTACGCAATGATCGGTTAGTTTTTCCAAAGGATTGAATGTAATCTTCGTACCCTTATGTATCTCTTTAGATATTATATATATGTATGAATCTTTTCTACTCATTATTGGTGATTTCATTCTGTTCGTAATGCTTGATTCTATTTGATCACTAGTTTCATGAAATTGGATTTTAAGTTTGACTAGAAAGTACTCTTAGAATTTGAATTGAATGAATATACTATTTACGTTATGTTGCTAGGAATAAAGCATAATGATTTGATAGCAAATAGCATGAGATAATTGTAATGCTGGGGTATTTACTTCATATGTGAGGGATCAATATTTAGTAAATATTCTTAGGATTCTTGAGTGCGAGGGATCGATTCGAGGCAATTTAATGTGTGCATCAATAGCATTAGAAAATGATTCATATCTATTAATCTTATTAGGACACTGAAGGTATGAATGAAGAAATCCAATCCTATGTTTTTCTTGAATTAATTAAATTTGCTATTATTGTTTTCATAATTTTACGTATTTTTGACACATTAAATTTGTTATTTCCGTATTTCCATTATCCTGTTATTTCCGTCCTCCGTCAAGGTCCATCAGTGCAAAATCCGCCATTGCTACTTTTTCCCAAGGGTCTGATGAACCTCTTTGTGAAACATAGGAGAGATTCAAAGCTTTGTTGCGGAGGTGCCCAAACCATAATTTTGATGATGCTACACAACTACATATTTTCCACAGTGTTTTGAAACCTCAGACAAAGATGATTCTTGATGCCTCAACTGGGGTACTATGATGTGTAAGAGCTCGAAGGAAGCAATTGTAATCATTGACTCCATTCCAGCCAGTGACTATCAGAGTCACCATGATAGGGCTATGATTCAAAGAAAAGGTATAATGGAGCTGGATACTAAGAATGCGATGCTGTCTCAGAACAAACTCTTGACTCAGCAAATAGAGGCCTTAACCAAGTAGATAGGCCTACTTCCTCAACAATTTCAACAAGGTGGATCACATAAAACACACTAAGCTCATCAAGTTTAACAAGTTTTAAGATGTTACTTTTGTGGTGGTGACCATTAGAATGGCCACTATTCAACACTTGGTGATTGCCAAAAGGAAGAAGAGGCCCATTATTTAAAGAGTTAAGTCAGACCTCAAGAGAACTTCCAAGGAAACTACCAAGGCTATAGAGGTAGCTCAAGTTCAAATCAGCCTTATGGCTGGAGACCACAAAATAATAATGCATATTTTGGTCCCACTGACACTTCTTTTGCAGGTCCTTCTAACAACTCTTATGCAGGTTCTTCAAATAGGGGTCCACAACAACTATAAGCTCAGCCAGATACAATGTCAAAGATGGAAGATACTCTAACACAGTTTATGTAGGTGTCCATCTCAAACCAGAAGAACACTGATGCTTCCATTAAAAATCTGGAAGTTTAGGTTGGACAATTGGCAAAACAACTGTTTGGGCATGGAAGTTGATCTTTTTCAGCAAACACAAGTTAACTGATTGAGCATTTGTAGTTTAATATTTTTCTATTCTTCTTAGCTCAATTGATATCTCTTTGACCTTTATTTTCTCACCTTAAGTCAGTTTTGGCCTGAGGCAAATGATTGAGCTTGATTGAGAATTGTAGCTAAATTTCAGATTTTGTGCTTACTTGACCTATCTGCCTTGTGCAGGGCCTAGAGGACACTATAGAACAAGACATTAAACATGTGAGTAGTCCCTAGAAAGATGAGAAAATGATATTTAATTTTGTTATGAGTAAGATTTGGCCAATTCTGCCATTTCGAGGGTCGAATTAAGCATGGAAGTCAGAGCCTCTAAACTTGAATAATTGGGTTGCCAGTTTGGGCTTTATTTTGTGTAATTAGTTTAATTAGGTAGATTAGATGGGCCTAATCAAGGCTCATCCATTTCTACTGAGTAGTCACTCTATACATTAGTGTTAGTCAGTGTTAGTCATGGAGTTAGTTAGTTAGTTACTTCATTTTGTAAAAAACATAATTAGTTACTTGTTGTGCAAACTTTCTCTTTTCTCTCTTTTTTTCTCAACTGTTCTTCAATTTTCTTCCTCTTTTCATTTCCATTCTACCATTTTCTTGCACAAAATTTCATGGATTTTCCATTAATGATGATCATGGAGGGCTAAACAATCAATCAATCCAAGGATCCACTCCATGCAAGGCTGAATTTGAGTTATGGTTTGGTATCTCTAATCTTTGTGAATGTTCACCTTTCTCTTCAATCCTATTTTTGACTTTGATGATTATGATTATGCTTAGGATTGAAAATGGATTAGGTTATGGATTCATTTCCTAATTTTGAAATTTAATCACAGATTGTTTGGATGATCTTCCAACATAATTTGCGATTTCAAACAATTTAGAGATTGATTCGATTGAACTTTCTCTAATGCATTTGATTGAACATCACTTGTATTAACTGTGATAATTTGTTTTGCATTGGTTTGGTGAATTGGATTGATGCTATTAAACTTTACTTGTATTCTATTTTTGTTTTGTTCTGTTTCTTCAATTCTGTTTTGTGTGTTTTCGCATTCCTTTATAGTCGCTTACAAACTATTCGATAGAAATCCCCTTTTCTGTTTATAAGTGAATGAATGTAGGAACCATATTGAATCATACTTTTGAGTTCAACCTAGGTTAATTCTATACCACAGATTCCTAATATTTTTTGTTTTTGGAATGATTCAACATTCGTTATCATTAACCCAAAGGAACAATGTAATTCAATTACAACAAGGTGGGGGGGGGGGGGCTGTGGTTGGTTTGAAGGATAATGGTGAGAAAAAGAATAAAGAAGGATTGGAGCAGATACCAAAATATGCTAAATTCATGAAGGAATTGCTTACATAAAAGAGAAAAATTATGGATGATGAAACAGGGGAACCTGAGCCATAACAATGGCGTCCAACTTAAAAGACGTAAAGAAATGCTCCAGGGAGGCAACCCAGTGTCTCTAAATTTTGTCTTAATTTGAGTTACTTTAATCTTATGTCTTATATTTTTGAACTTTACTTTTGAGTCTTTATTCGTGAATTATCTTTTTGAATGAATAATCTGTTTTGTTAAAGCTATCATTGCATGGGCTGGGGACATCCTTATTTTTTCAGGAGGATGAAGAGATGGTAGACCCCTTTAATTATTACATTGGAAGAGACCAAGCTCCTAAGCCATGATCATTAAGGAGACTGAGCTCCTCATCCATGATCATAAAAATTCGTGACTTGTCTTTATGTTCATTTATCACTTTGTATTAAATTTTAGTATTTTATTACCTTATTTACTGTTTTGGATTTTTGTTTGGAAACTTACGTGCGTTTGTGTTTTTGGTTGATTTAGGTGTGCTTTGATATATTTTGTTCTGTTAGTGTAATTGTAGATTATATATAACTCTTTTTGCAAATTAAATAGAAAATTTTTCTTGGACATAACATGCTTTGGAAAGAACCAACAACCAGTGTTTTTGAAACTTACTTTTGGAATCATAACAAAACAAAAGGATTTTTTGGAAACATTGAGAAAGAAAACAATGAAGGGCTTTCCCAAATACCGAATGAATTTAGATGTTTTTGGATGGACTTGACAAAAGAACAACTTTCAAAAGACTGATTTGATTAGAACACGAAAATAGGCCTTAAGCTTTGGTGTGTGTGTGCAACCACAAATTTTACATTGAGTGTCCTCATTGATATGTTCTATAGTTGATTAGCTTTGGAGCTTGAAGATATCAAGGGCATGGTAATCTCCAATTTCTTAAAGATATCAAGGAAATGAGCCAGATGTCATTCCTTGTCTTTCTTTGTTGGTACCAATGGATATGGCACCTCCTCCCTTTTGCTTGGACTTGCCTCCTTTCTCTTTTCTTTAGCCAGCTCACTCTTGGTCTTTTTCTTCTCTTTTTTTCTCTCATTCTCTTTTTCTTCTCTTTTTTTCTCTCATTCTCTTTTTCTTTTTCATTTTTTTCATTTTCTTTTTCTTTTTCTTTCTTTTCCTTCTCACTTATTTCTTTTTCACTCACTATTATTGGTATCTCCTTCAGTTGATCATCTTCTGCTTCCACTTCTTCCTTAGTCTCACTCAAAGGTTCTACCACTGGGTCAATTGTTGGTTCAGTCACCAGCTATTGTTTTTCTTCACCTATCCTCTTCTCACCTTCATTCATGCTCACCATTTTGCTTCTAGTCATAACAGCCTTGCACTCCTCCTTAAGATTCTTCTTTGTGTTGGCTCCAAAGCTGCTTGACGGTCGGTTTGCCAGTTGTTTTGCCAATTGTCCCACCTGGACTTCTAGATTCTTGATGTGGCGTCCCCAAAATAATGACTGGTTTAATAGTAATGATTTAAATAACAAGAACCATGGTAATTTTTTTTTCTTCTTTTTCCTTTTCATTTCTTTCTCTTTTCACAATAATTAGGTTCGGAAGGAAAATCCTCACTATCAAGTCCTGAATGGCCAATTCACAACTCTATTCGGAGTCATTTCTTTCCGATCCCGCATAACGTCTAAAATATGTTGCTCTTTCAAAATAAAAGTATACCAGCCATCATTTTAGGTCGTCACGTGAAAATAATGAAACAACATACGGTCGGTAAACTCTTTTGCAAATAAAGTTGACTGATGCTTTCTTTTCAAATAACAAGATTAAACATACGTACATTCATCATTTAAAGCTATCCAAAATATGGGAGTTTTACAAAATACATAGTGTCATCCAGAGCAAAGGTGTCCACAGTGGTGGCTTCAGCCACATGTATACAATCATCAAATTCCTATACAATAGGTCTACCCGTACAAAAACAAAAGAGTAAACCTAACAGTCAGTCCTAGATACACCCACCCTCAAAAAGTATATAAAACTAGTCCATAGAACTGTCTACTATGATGAAGAGCCTCCACTGATCGCCATCTCTCCAGGGCCACTATCCTCCGTAGAGTCTGCCTCGGATGCCGACATGACGTCCGCGGGAGCATCCACCTCAGGGAGTGGGTCCTCATCACCCTCTAGAAAGTCAAGAGCATCCACAGCAGGCTCAGGAGGTAGCTCCTCGGGGTCCTCCTCAGGGTCTTCCTCGGATGATGTCATCTCGATCACTTGGACTGGCTCCACTAGACGGTATGGTGTAGGCGTGGGTAGTATCCACTCCACAGTACGCTGAAGCGTGCGCGCGGGTTCATCTGGATGCAGCAATGAAGTAGCCGTAAATCGAATAGTGCCCCGAAATCGGCACCTCGTGTTGCCTTCGAGGGTCTCCCAAGCTCCCTCTAGGCACTCCATCTCCACTCGATCATGGATTAGCTGCGCCGCCATCACGATCTACAAGAAAGAAAAGAAAGGGGTAGACACTTTCACGAAAATCTAACTACACCGCAACACAATGCGTCTCATAACCACTACATGCAAGTAAAAGGGGTATCTTTAGGCTTTTCATCTCTGGTAATCGATTACACAGCTTTGGTAATCGATTACCAGAGGCTAAACTCGAATCACACAGCTTCAGGACATGAAAACTTGAAAAAGGCACTGTGTAATCGATTACACATAGATGGTAATCGATTACCAGTGACCCATTCCTTTGTGTAATCGATTACACAGACTGGTAATCGATTACCAGAGGCCTCCACAATCTTCCAGTTCCCTTTTTAAGCCTGGTAATCGATTACACCCCTTGGTAATCGATTACCAGAAGCTCTCCTAGCTTCCTGACCTCGTTTTCAAGCTTGGTAATTGATTACCCCCCTTGGTAATCGATTACCAGAGACCATCTTAGCCTCCTGTCTTCATTTTTAAGCCTTGTAATCGATTACCCACCCTTGGTAATCGATTACCAGAGGCCGTAACCCATATATCACACAAGATTGACAGCTGGCCAGCCACCACACAAGCCTCCTTGCTTTGTGGTCTTTGTTCCTTTTATCTGTTGACTGCCAGGAGCTCGCCTGCTTAGGTACATCACAGGTTCTCACTGACTGACTATGCCCGGGTTGGGTCGGGATTGGTCAAGCTTGGTTTTGGGCAATAGCACCCCACCTGACGTCCCCAAGGTCTCCTGACCCCCGCGACATATCTCCAGGTACCACTCTGTGGTCAACAATAAAAGAAGGAAGTCTCACCCTTCCACACTTCCTCATCTCGAGCTTGTAGGATTATGGGGTACCCATCACATGTGGTACTAGGTGGCGGTCGGGCGATGGTGCAAAACAATTCTCCACATCCACAAATCACGTATAACCCACCATCCCCTGTTGCCCATCTCTAATTGAGCTCACACACTCCCACGTAGCCCTTATCCTCGTTCCTCTCAACGTCGGGTCCCCATCAATCCTCCCAAGCTTCCACAACATCCAGGTAATTCCACATCCAATCATCATGGACCAACAAACCAAGCAAAACAGGGCAAAGGCAGAAAACTCTGCCCAAAACATAACCCAAAATCACAGCTTTTCACATACAAATACCCCAGTAACATTTTCTTCGTTCCAATTCGTTAACCGTTGGATCGACTCGAAAATTTTACTGGAAGTCTCTAGTACATAAATCTACATTTTGACCGTTGGGATCTTCTAGAAAATGTCCAGAACCCCATATGTACTACCCTTTTCACAACCAGCCATACACAAGCATTTTTCTGCACTTGTACAAAATTCTGCTGCACATTTCAACAGCAAAATTCTGCATAAAGTGCAGATTTCGAAAACCACTTTTTCCCTCATCCAATTTTGCCTAAATTTCATCCTACAAGTCCCAAATCATGTACCAATCATGTCTAAACCAAGGACAAGCTTCAGACCAAAGCAACACAAAATCTAGGTATACAAAACCCCTCAATTTAATGGATTTTCAAGGTTTGAGAAGTGAAATTGAGAATGAAGTAAATTTGGAGCAAACTCTCACCTCACACAAGTCTATAACATCAATTTAAACTTGCTCAAACTGGATTTACACCTAAAATTCCATTGAATCAAAATTTGACTCCTCAACACCCAATTTTACCCTAGAAATGGCTCTTTGTTCACTTTGGTCATTTGTTTTTCTCTCTTGTACAGCCCAAGCTTTCTCATAAGTCCTAAATGACATTTCAAGCTAGGATTAACTCACTTTAACCTCCAAATGCCACTAAATCCAGATTTGACCTTCCAACTCTCAAAACCTCACTCTTTTTCCACTCATAACACCATATTCTCACTTTCTAACCCTAGGTTAACTCTACCCTTCTTCTCTAACAGTTTTCCATAAGCAATTTCAGTACATCAACATCACAAGCATCATCATAAAAACCCTAAAACTGAATGGGTAAGCTTAACTCACACCAAACATGGCAAGTTCAACATGCTTTCAACAAATCTCTTCACAAATAACTATCACAAAGCATAAACCAAGTAAAACTACCCATCATATCTCCCAAAAACCCAACACCCACGAAAATCAAGTGAGAAAGAAATCTACCCAAACCTGAAATTTCGAGGTCCCACACGTAGAGATGCGCTTCACGACCCCGAAAATGCCTTCCTTTCGCGATTTGGAGCAGAAATGATGACCAAAGGTTGGAGCTTTGTTGGACAACAATGGTGGATGAGAGAAAAGAAGAAGAAAGCTGCGTGAGAGAGAGGGAGAGAGAGCTTCTGAATTTTGGGCTGAGTGAGGAGAGAGAAAACAACTTTTTGGTTAAAAAGAAAAGCTTTTCTCTTTTATTTTATTTTAAGTTATGCCACATGTCTCCATTTGAGTGGAGCAAAAGGCCCACTTTTCTCTTGATGTGACTCATGCTCAACCACATGAAGAGAAAAATCTGACCTTTTGAAATGCCAAAATCCTGCCTCGGTTTGCGTGTCGTTCCTCTGGTTCCAGTCCCTCGCGTTTCTCTACGCCCGTTTGGGCCAGTTTTCGAAAGTAGGCAATATATATATCGAAACGGTCAGAATAAAGCCCCGAGCATGGTTCAGAGGTTGGTTTTGTTAAATTTTAAGTCGCACGCAAAACGATGATTTTTAGACTAATTAATTGAGAATTAACCTATAACCTTCCAGTTATGGATTTCTCTTCCTTAATCAGCCTAACCCACGTATCTTGCCCCCACTATTCCTACTTCTACCAGGAACATATATGCATATACACTGAATAATACTTATATATATATAATCATACAAAATACACCGTTTTTCAAAAATTCTGAGTAGAAATTTCCAGGATGTCACACTTGATGGCTGACTCTGTGCTCTTTTGATTGGATATAGATACTTGCATGAACTGAGAAAGAGTCTCTTCCAACTTCATCATTCTGTCATAAAGACTAGGCCCTTGTTGTTGTGGCCTGTTAGATGGCCCACCCTGGTCTTTATTGAACTGATTACCAGGGTGAGTTCTCCATTGTCCCTGTTGCTAATTATATTGCTGGCCATGTTGAAATCCAGAATATCCACCTGCATTAAAGTTTGGTCTTGGCTGATTCCCCATATAGTTCACTTCATGTGCTATATCTTTTGTGGGAATGCAGCAGCCAGAATCATGTGCTCCACCACATATAACACAACCTGCAACCCGCAAAACAAAAGAGGGTAAAGGTTGTCCAGCATGCAATTGAGTTGGCAACTTAGTTAATGTTTTAGTTAAAGCTTCAAGTTGCTTGGATAACAACTTGTTATGTGCCAACAAAGCATCCTGTGATGAAAGCTCCAGCAGGCTTCTTTTGGTTGGGATGTGTGATCTGTCATGCAAGATTGCATGGTCACTAGCAGCCATATTGTCAATCAATTCCATGGCTTCTTCAGGGGTCTTTCAATTTTATTTCCCCCCTACAAAAGCATCTAAAAGTTGCTTGGATTATGGCCTTAACCCGTCAATGAAAATATTGAGTCGGATTGGTTCTAAAAATCCATGAGTAAGGGTCTTTCTTAGTAACCCACAAAATCTTTCCAAAGCCTCACTCAAGGAATCGTCTGGAAATTGATGAAAGGATGAGATGGCAACTTTTCCTTCAGCAGTCTTGGACTCTGGGAAGTATTTCTTCAAGAAATTTTCAACTACTTCATCCCAAGTCTTAAGACTGCTACCTTTAAATGAATGGAGCCATCTTTTTTCCTCTCCAGACAAGAAAAATGAAAACAAGCTCAATCTAACAGCATCCTCAGGCACACCAGCCAGTCTGACAGTGTTGCAAATCTTAATATAAGTGGCTAGATGTGCATACGAGTCTTCGTTGGGCAGACCATGAAACAAATTGTTCTGAATCAACTAAATTAATGAATGTGGATAGGTTATATTATGTGCTTGAACCTCCAGCTGCACAATGCTAGTAAAGAACTGCGGCACAGATGTACTTGAGTAATCTTCTAGGGTCACTCGTTGAGGTTGCTCTTCAGCCATGACTTCAGCTTCAAATTCTGCTGTTTGAGATTCCATGGATGTAGGTGAATTAGAAGATGATGACTCAGAAAAGTGAGCCTCTTCAAGGATTGATGCTACTGTTCTATCATGCAAAATCTTTCTTTTTCTCTCTGCATTGTTTCTTCTGAAGGTTGCTTCAATTTCTAAATCCAATGGAACCAATTCACCTACAGAAGATCTACGCATGCAAGCACTAACAGGAACATTAGTTAACCAATTCAAGAAGAAAATAAATTCTTGGTACAACCAAGCAAAGATGTCTTGGTAGTCTTTTAGCAGGGCTATCAATTCTTCACGGATGGGTGCGGCCATACCCATGCCTATCTTTACTTCCTTTTTCCCACTGCCGGTTCCTAAGTCCACTAGTGTTGCCTCTTCTTGATGAGGCCCCATCTCTTGGTCCTCATGGGCGACTATCTTCTCCAACTCCGGGGGAAGTCCCAGATCTTCGTCCTCTTCACCCTCCGTCTGATCTGTTTCTCACTTGAAATCGATGGTCGGGTCCCAGGTATTAGTACCTTCGAGGGACTCGTCGTCGGATCTGGCATTTTAAACATAAAGAAATAAACATGCAAATGAATGAGAATGGGTAGAGATGTAGGAATAGATGAAGAAAGATCTTTATATTATAAATTCAGGAACAAAAGACATAAAGCCTTAACAAAAGGGAACTCCAAAGCCTAGGCCTAACCGTAGAGTTTAAAAGCCACAAAGGGTTACATTATGCTTGTCGCGTAAATGTCCGGGCACTCCTCCACTCGCCAATTTCCTAGTCGGAAACCAGGAGGGCATGGTCATACCAAATCCGACCCACTCGGAGAATCATCTTTGCATATCGCAACGACTTGGCCTTCGTGTCCTAGACCCGCGCTTATAAAGCTCCTACTGATGTGGCAGGGCGGGCCCCCTTCGACTTCTCGTCCCAATCGCGAGCCTTGACTTCCGCTCTTTCTTCCCGCAACACCTTTCCTTATGTCCGCTTGTGTGGGTTTATAGCCTAATCCAAACTTCTCGCGGTTTCCTCTGGTGTTTACCAGGCTGGTTCTACCGCCGTTGTCCTTGCCTAAACCCATTCCAAGCTCGTAACCATTCCCCAACATCACCCGGGCCACCATTACTGCCGTATCGGACAGGCAAGGTTGCCCAAAGAAGGAATCTATGGAGGCAATGCTTACCACCTCAAAAGACTAGAAGGCTGTTTCTAATGACTCCTTTACGGCTTCCACATATGGCATAGAGGACGGGCAACTCACCAAGATGTCTTCCTCGCTCGATACGATAACCAAATGCCCCTCTACTATGAACTTCAATTTTTGGAGGAGTGTAGAGGAAACGACTCCCACCGAGTGGATCCACGGGCGTCCCAAAAGGCAGCTGTAAGCTGGTTTAATATCCATTATTTGAAAGGTAACCTGACAGGTATGGGGGCCTATCTGTACAGGGAGGTCGATCTCTCCCCTAACCTCTCGGCGAGTGCCGTCAAAGGCATGGACCACCATGGAACTTGGCTTTAGATGGGAATCATTAAACGGTAATTTCTCCAACGTGCTTTTGGGCATTACGTTTAAACTAGAACCGTTATCGATGAGCACCTTGGCCGCGATGTGGTCCATGCATTTGACTGATACATGCAAAGCCCTGTTATGCCCTCTCCCCTCGATAGGGATTTCTTCTTCGGCGAAGGCGAGATAGTTGTTGGCGGTGATATTATTGACGAGTCCTCCAAAGCCTTCTACAGAGATATCTTGGGCCACATGAGCTTCGTTCAAGACCTTTACTAGCCAAGCCCGATGAGGCTCAGAGCTCATGACTAGTTCTAAAAGAGAGATCCTGGCCGATGTTTTGTTGAGCTGCTCAATGACCTTGAACTCGCTTTGCTAAATAATGCGGTGAAACTCGCTTGCTTCCTCTAGCGACACTTCCTTCTTGCCACAGCCATCCCTTTTCTCCAGAAGACCTTTCACTGGAATATCCTCGTTCGGAGTGGGGGTCATTTTTTCATTTTGTTCTTCCACCATCTTTGCCTTCCTTTTAACATTTGCGGGTTGTGTCGGCAGGTTGGGGGGTGCAAACATGTGACCGCTGTGGGTCACGCCGCTTAGCCCCGTGAAATTGGTTACCTTGGCTGACAACGAGCTGATGTCGGTGGCCTCTTCCTTCCTTTCACTTGGAGGTGCATACCTCCACGGGACTGCGTGGCTGTTTCGGTATGGAAACGGAACAGGTTTAACTACCAAGGGGTATCGAGTCTTTTTGGGAGCTGCGTCTTTGGTGAAATATACCACCAAAGGCTTAGGCCTTCCAAAACGTCTCTCATCCGCGGACTGCATACATATATGCTGCTCTTCCCTCCCCTCATCGCTGACTTCCAGTCGGCCTTGATCTATCATCTGTTGCAAAAGCCCTGAGGGTCGTCACGTCCTTTAAAGGCTTAGACCTACGCGGCCTACCCGACTCGATGACATTAACTGCTCCCCCTCCATGATTGGCGAGCGGGTTTGTTTTCACGTTGGGCTGATCCTCTTGAAACGTCAGCCATCCGGAGTCTATCAAATGTTGGACCTTGTATTTAAGGGCCAGGCATTTGTCGGTGGAGTGGCCCAGGGTTTTCCCATGGTATGCGCAAGTTGCGTTAGGGTCATACCACTTTGGGAAAGGAGGTTGGTAGATCCTCTTGGGAGATATCACAGCCATCTAGTTGGCGATGAGGGATAGCAAGAGATCTTCGTACGTCATTGGGATCGGAGTGAATTCTAGAATTAGCCTCGAGGGAATGTTCCTCATCGCGTTGGAAACGGCGCCAAAGTGGGCATTGTCGGCCAGGCCAGTCGTGGTTGGAGCTGGAGCTTGGGGGGCCTCCCTCTGGTTGGGGGCGGGCGCTCTAGGCTGTACGGGTGCTGAATTGGAGGAGTTCCCAGCATGAGCTGAGAAGCTCGGATGATGTTGCGCGTACTGATGGGTACCGTGAGAGGTCTGCGGTGGCTTGACCCATGCGGGCGCCGAAGTGACGGCATGGGTATCTCCTTCCTTCCTTTTTGCCTCAGTTGCTCTAATTCTCCTAGCATTGGTACTTGTGGAGGAGACGTAATCGAACTTCCCTCTCTTCAACCCTACTTCGATTCTTTCCCCGACGAATACCAAGTCCGCGAAGCTGGAAGGCATGTAGCCTACCAACTTCTCATAGTAAAACACTGGCAAGGTGTCTACCATCATGGTAATCATCTCCCTTTTGACCATGGGAGGGGCCACTCGTGCTGCCAGGTCTCTCCACCGCTGAGCATACTCTTTAAAGGTCTCACTTTCCTTCTTAACCATGTTCTGCAGCTGAGTGCGATTGGGAGCCATATCGGAATTGTACTGATATTGCCTAAGGAAGGCAGTAATCAGATCCCTCCAAGTACGGACGCGGGAAGCTTCCAGATTAGTGTACCAAATTACCGCAACTCCAGCCAAGCTATCTTGGAAAAAGTGCATTAACAACTTTTCATCCCTAGAATGCGCCCCCATCTTGTGACAATACATCTTGAGATGGTTCTTAGGACAAGTCGTCCCTTTGTACTTGTCGAAATTAGGTACCTTGAATTTTGGGGGGATGACGACATCCGGTACCAAGCAAAGATCCGCCATGTCCGCGAACGGATAGTCGTCAAAGCCTTCAACAGCTCTCAATCTCTCCTCGATGAGATCGAGTTTCCTTCTTTCTTTCGCCACCGGGGGTGGTCCCTCTGTGGACATGAATATTGGTTGTGCTGTGAGGTTGTGCTGAGGCAACGTGTTGGGCACCAGCCCCTCGACGGGGACCAGGGGGTAGAAATCGACATCCCCTTGGGCATACTCTCGATGATCTTCGTGGACCTCGTCGAGCTATCGAGGAGGCTCCCCTTCAAGGATGGGGGAAGAAACAGGACCCGCGTCATCACGCATGACTGGTGGCGTGTAATTAGGTGGTAATCCATAAGGGTAAGCCACCCGGTTGTATCCCAAATGGGGGTTTCTGGTGTGCCCCAATGTGTTCCTTTCTCGTCCTACCGTGTTTGTGAGAGGATGGTGCGCGGTAGCCGGAAGAGTTGGGTCTGCTTCAGCAACCGAACTAACAGCGGTAGCGGTGGCCACGTTTTTCTCCACGAGTTTTCTCATTCCTAACATGTCCTCCATCATGGAAGCCATTTGCTCTTTCAAAGCCGACATGTCGGCTTTCATCAGTTCCTGTGTCTCCTCTTGATCACCCATCGTTCTAGATTTGGATCTAGTGCGATAGGGATGCCTTGGGGCACGTTTAGTTATGTTGTTTTTCCTAAAAAACCAAACGTGAGGAGTAGGTAAAGAAAAATGAATGCATGCTAGAGATAAAATGCGGGAGTAATTTGATTCACACTGATCTTTGGAATAAAAACATGGGGTAAACTCATTTTATTCAGAAAGTTATAACTAGTCAAGATCAGAGTGACAATACAAACTTCCTAGCGGTTTCTAATTATATGGGTCATTAAATCTATCATATGCTGACAATAGCTGAGAAGTCCGTGGATCTCCTCGGGCGCGGAGTAGGTGTCCGCCATTGCTTTGGCCTTGGCTAGCAATCGGGGAAGTTCTTGACTCCCGTTCAAGGTAAAGAGCAAATCAGTCCATCCACATTGTTGCCTCTTGATGTAACTAGTTGATCACCCTTCCTCTAGCCTCCTTTTCCGTGTACACTTGGGCATACTCGTCCGCCACTTTGTGCTCGTGGGCCGTGGCTAAATTTAGTTCTTCTTGGTACTTGCTGATGATGGCTAGCATGTTGGTCTTTCTCACATAAACGCTGAGACAAGTTTCTTTTGGACCTTGAGCAAGCAGCTAACTCCTCCTTCAAGACCATGCTATGTGCTCGTAATTGGTCTTTCTCTTCCCTTCGAAGCTTGAGCTCACTGTTGCTACCCCACAAAGCTCCATGAAATTTGTCACGGCCATGCTCTTCCTTACGAGCCCTCATGGTTTCTTGTTCAAGGGCTCTTGCGGTAACTGCATTTTCTTCTCATAACCCGGCACACTCTTTCTGAACATCTGTAGCGACCAACTTGAATTTTTCTTTAGCAAGTCTTGCTTTTCCTAGTTCTATTTTTAGAGCTCGGACTTCTTCATCCTCTTCCTGAGCTTCGAAGTTCTCTTTGTTGATAATCTTTAACTTGGAGAGCCAATCTAACCCTCGTGTACGAACTTTCAGCCATTCATGATAACCACCGATGATGCCATTACGAATGCCCCTAAGTTCTTTATCTTTCCTTAACGGGCTTTCCCACGCCATATGGACTCTTTGTATAATCTTGAAACTTTGCGTACCGAAATCTCTCACAAGGAAAGGAGAGAGGCTTTCTTCCGTCGGTGCTCCCTTCATGGGGTACCCTAACTGTCTTATAGCAAGTGTGGGATTGTAGTTAATGCAACCCCTCGTTCCTATCAACGGGATGTTTGGGTAGTCCCCACATGAGAAGAGAACTCTCTCCTTTCCTTCCTTCCATCGAGGAAACCAGTTGATTGTTCCGCCTCCTATCCCAGTCAAGTGTTGGTCCCAATCTACTCTTCTCTTTTCGACACACGAGTGATGGCTTCGGAGCGGACATGGATGCCTTATGTCTTGTTGGAACAGGTGCGAAACCAACCATACATAAAAAGCGGGCAAGCAACAGATGATCCGTGCGCTACTCTTCTCGCAACTTCGGTCAAATGTGTCAAATAACTCTGCCAAGATAGCTACCACCGGGCTCTCTTTGCTATGGTGATATGCAAGGAAAGCTTCAATTGCGGCTAGGTCCACCAAACCATCCATGTTTGGAAAGAGGACAACCCTAAAGATTAGCAATGCTAATACGTCCATAAACGGGACCCACTCCTCTTGATTTGCCATATCCCTTGCCTTGCCTTCTAAGTACTTTCGTGGTAGGCCCACTACACCGTTTCGAGTTTGCTTTACACGATCCAATCCTCTCGCCGAATCCCTAACCACAACTGCAATCTTGCTCAAGGAGGGAAGAAACCCGGAGAAAAGATACAGTTTCCTTCCCCCAAGTGGACATCCTAGAATCTCCTCAAATTCTTCAACAGTCGGTACTAATTGGAAGTCTCCAAACATGAAGCATCTCAAGGGCTGATCATAGTATTGGGTAAGTGATACAACGGCTTCTGTGGATATCTCTGCTATGGTCAAATCTAAAATTTTTCCGTACGCCTTGTGGAAGGCTTGCATTTGGAGAGGTCCCATCAACCGCCCTAACTCCTTAATGCTGGTGATATGTAGGCCCTTAATCTTGACTTGATAAAACCCTTTTCCATTTTGATTTGTTCCCATGTTTTACTAAAGTGAAACAAAAACCCAGTGCGAATCAAAACTCCGACATCTATCATGGGTGGAATGGATGAATGCATGAAGAAATTCATATGACACAGTTGTAATTTATGAATACGGGAGCCCGGGAAATTGTCTCCTTCTTAGATAAAACGTCTTGGGGGTAGCACGGTTCCCGACATATGTATTTAAGAAGGTGACACGGACCCTCCGTTGGTTTGCCAAAGAGAGGGGATCAAGACGGAACCCGTGCATGATGCATATGCGAAAGGCACAACACGGGGATGTACCGGTACGACAATATTCACAAACAAATATAAGCAAAGGGGTACATGACACTTAGGACTACATGCATGGCAGTGTGAAAAATGGCACGCAGCGTGTTTGCTCCGTGCCCCTATTTTAGGGACCTACATGGGAGGGAGCTAAAAGGGCTTTTTAGTGATAATTCCCGAGGTGGTCATATCTCTCTTGATGGTCTCTAGAGGTATCATCCCCTTTGAAGAACGCATTGCAGCAGTAGGGACTAATAGCAACAATATGTTATCAAAGAGAAAAACTCTAGATGAGGGTTCACTGTAATCAAGCAAGTCGGAGACCTAGCATGATCACAGATTCACCTCCACTCCTTATGTTCCCACGAACCCGGGTATAGGGCCCTTTTTCAACTCACCATGTGTGCAAATAGTGTTGGTGTTTGTGTGCATCAAATGAATAAATATTTATCTTATGCATACATTAAAAAAATATACTAAAAGGCATCCAAGAGTTATATACAAGAACACAAGAAAAATAAAGGGAAACCAACAAAGGAGAAAGTCATGATAAAACATTGCACAAGATTAAATGGCCTAACTCTCTAAAAACAGTCCCCAGTGGAGTCGCCAACTGTCGCAACCTACCCTTCGGCGGGAGGGCGACGCGAGACTCACGGGTGCATCTTCCAAGGAAGGAAAACGTGCAGAGTCGCCACCAACGATTATTTGAGGAAAACGTCGGAAAAACCGGAAAAGACGTGGTCTACGAACTTTAAGTGAAAGGTTCGGGAGTTGTATTTACGCACGGGGAAGGTATTAGCACCCCACACGTCCGTCACAAGGGACGACAACCATTAATCAAGTGTGCAAATATAACTTCATTTTGTTTTATTTTCCCTTTTTTACGTTCTTTAGCTTTTATGTCTTTTTATGCCTTTTATATATTTTTTTCTTTTTTTGTGGTCGATAAGGGTGTTTCCCTTGCTCCTACGTATTCCTCAATTGTGATAAGGAAATCAGACCTACGTAGGTCTTTGAGAACTAAACGTTGGCTAAATTGTTTTTATCCTTTTTTGCAAGATATATTTTTATTGAATGAAAGGTCATTTAAGGCGTTGGACCATTAAACGATCTTTCGATTCTTTTGAAAGGAGAGAAAACATTAAGGCATTGGACAATTAATGATCTCTTGTTATTTTTGAAAGAGGTAATAAAGCTACATGTTGATTTTAGGCCTTTAGAAATCCACGTTTAACCAATAAAAGCGGAAAAAATCATTTCAAGGCGTTGGACCTTAAAAAATGGCTTTTTAGGTGATGACAAAAGTTTGATTTTGAATTGATTTTAGCCTTAGTTTCACTTTGGTTATTAGTCAATTCAATTAAGAAAGAAAAATCCCAAAGAAAAAACGTCCAATTGATTTTTTGATTATTTTACTAAAAGATATTTTTTTATATTATATTATTATTTTGTCTCTTTTTTGGTTTTAAACGTGGTTACGGCATGGTCGAACGATCAGATTTCATTTTAACAAAAATTAAAAGATGTTACAATTCAAATGATTGGTGGAAATTTATTTTAGTTTTTGATTAGGCGAGAAAATGACTTAAATAAATGACTAAAGCACGTCAAAAGGGGGTACGGAAAGTAAATGAAATGAAAATAAAAGCACGCGAAACAAGTGGGGACCACTAAGGCTACATAGAATGAATTGAAAAGTTCGATTTCGGGAACTTACCGGTTGAAAACCGAAGAACGACGAAGAACGATGAAGAACGGTGGAAAATCCTCGTGAAATCGCCCACGGAAACGTCTCGGAAGCGTTACGGAAGCGCCTTGGCTTGGATTTTCTTCACGGAAACAATTTTTCTCACTAATTTTAAGTCATTCTCAGATACCAGGAGGGTTGAACATTTTTGTTCTGCCCTCCTCCCCCTATTTATAGGGAAAAAGAAGGAGGAGCTTGCCACCCAGCTCGCCCAGGCGAGCTAGGTTGCTTCCTCCAGAAGGCACCGCCTTCTGGTGGAACTTCCTGGAAGGCCCAAGTGGGCCTGATTGCTATTTGTACCCCCTGTTTACTAAATACACCCCCTTGCCTTTTTTTGTTGATTCTTTTTTCGTAACATTACAGAACTTTACGAATTACGTAATGATACTTGTTTTCTTTCTGTAATGTCACGAAACCTTACAGATTACGTAATCATCCCTTCTTTGGCTTCCAGGATGTTATGGAACTTCACAGATTGTGCAACAATGCTTCCTTTTTACTTCCGGCATGTCACAGAACTTCACGGATTGTGCAACAATGCTTCCTTTTGACTTCCGGTATCTCCCGGAACTTCACGGATTGCCTAACGATGGATGCCAAGTACCTCAAAGTGGTCAAACGTGGGTCGCATCCCAACAAACGGATGGTCCCCGGGCGAAATTAGGGTATGACAATTATGTATCATTAAATTGAAGAATTTAATTACCAGCTTTCATAAAGTATACGAATTTAACGTTATTATCAACATGGTAAAACATTAAATAATTTTGTTGTAGAAGAAACAAAAAATATATATCTTATAATATCTTATAGGTGTTTTATTGAAAAATATATGAAAACAGCTAGGACACAATTGAAAAAATAGAAATAAAAAACATTTAGAAGCTATACTTCATATAACAAAACTAAAAAAATGCAAACTCTATGTGTTGCAAACCCTATGCGTTGCATTGGACCATGTCTTTTTTTTTTTTGGATTCTTATCGGGCCATGTCCTTTGAATCTAACTAATTAATTATAAAATATGGATTAAAATATGTTTGGGATCCCTAATAACTACTCAAATTTTGTGTTTGTTCTTCTAATAAAATTTTTCTTCATGTTTGATCCCTGATATTTGAAAAAAAATTGTTTTAGGTTTCTGTCATAAGGATTCCTTCATCAAATGATGACGTCAAGATCGGATCTACATTCAATATAGTGGGGGAAATTGCTCCCACTAAATTTTTAGTTTTTATTTATGTAATAAGTATGTATAATTATTAATTATCTTTATAATTTAAATTATAATAAAATAAGTTTATTCATAATATAAATATTGTTGGACCTTGTGGCCTCAATAATCTTAAGAGGGATAGGCTTAGAATACAGAAGAAGCAACAACAATCAATTTAACAATGTTCTTTAAACATGCAAGACACAATTGATTGCAACAAAATAAATAAGATAAGGGAAGAGAGAATGCAAACACAGTTTTATACTGGTTCGGCCACAACCCGTGCCTACGTCCAGTACTCAAGCAACCCACTTGAGATTTCCACTATCTTTGTAAAATCCTTTACAAAGTCTGAACCACACAGGGACAACCCATCCCTTGTGTTCAGATGCTTTACAACAAGAGACTCACAGTCTCTTAACCAATCTCATTGAATAAGAAGAATAGAAGAAGAATTCTCTCTTCAAGAGAAGAATATTACAATGAAAATCATGTAAGAATCCTTATAGATTTTGCAAGTGTTTGGTCAAGGATTTCTTTTGAGAGAGCATTTGACAATGAAGTTCTTTTGGAATCTCTCTCATTGTCTTTTGAGAGGATAAGACATTTTTGCCAAGCAAAACTCTCTTAATAAAATTCGTGCCCAAGTCACCTATTTATAGGCCTTTGATGACTATTCACAAATCTAATGAAAAGATGTGACTGTTGGCAGATTTTCTGAAAACTTTCCACTGGTAATCGATTACAATATTTGTGTAATCGATTACACAGTTATAATTTGAAGGGTTATGACTTTTGAATTTGAATTTCCAAAGTTTCGTTGCTGGTAATCGATTACAGACATATGGTAATCGATTACATGTTGAAAATTCAAATTCAAAACCTTTTTCAACAGCTATTTCTCAACCCTGTCTTCGGGTAATCGATTACACTTCCTGGTAATCGATTACCAGAGCCTTGCATGTCTTGAAAGCACTTTGTTTTAAGGCAAGGCTTGGTCTTTAGTGAATCTTGAAACAAGGCTTTGTTTGTTGAAGCAATCTTGAATTATTCTTGAAGCAAATGCTTATCATTTGAAGTAGCCTTGTTAGATTCTTCTTTGACATCATCAAAATCATGTATACATACATTCACATTCTCCCCCTTTTTGATGATGACAAACATGTGATTTCTTCTCGACACCATCAAAGCTTGCATGATTTACATCTCCCTCTTTCTCAAGTAAATTCTTCTTGATATCATCAAAAGCTTCATGATTTACATTCTCCCCCTTTTTGATGATGACAACCACCTGTAGGTTAGGAGCAACAACAAAGAAAATATCTATTTGCATATAGTTTACTCCCCCTTGGTTTTACAATGATTGCTTATATGAGACAATTGAAGATTTCATATTTTTCATATATAAAAAGTTGTCTCATAAAAACAATAGATAATTTTTCTTACTATTTTATCTTTTATCTTTCTCTCCCCCTTTGTCAACATCAAAAACAAATCATGAATAGAAAGGAGAAAGATGTTACCACTTGTTGCAATGTATGAGAATCAAGTGATACCAAAAGGCATTAAAACAATCATTCAATATTAATCAAGCAAAAACAAGTACAATAACACATCAATCAAACACAATCAAACACAATCAATCATCAAATATTTCAAATCAAATTAATTAAATTAACAATCAACTAACTATACACAATAATTTCTATTATTAAAAAAAAATTCAAATTTCAAATTTCAAATTTCAAATTTCAAATTTCAAATTTCAAATTTTAAAATTTAAATTTTAAATTTTAAATTCCAATTTCCAATTTCAACTTTTAGTAACTTCCCCTTCCAACTTCCAACCTCCATTTTCAACTTTCAACTTCCAATAACTTTCATTTCCAACTTCCAACTTCCAGTAACTTCCACTTCCAACTTTCAACTTCCATTTTTAACTTTCAACTTCCAATAACTACTTCCAACTTCCAACTTCCAAATTTTAATTTCAAATTTCAAATTTTAATTTTCAATTTTCAAATTTAACTTTTCAAATTTCAATTTTCAATTTCAAATTTCAATTTCAAAATTTCCTTTTCTAAATTTTAAATAGTTTTCTTAAAACATGAAACTAATTTGAAAAGTTTAATAGATTCTTTAAAAATAATCAAAAACTCAATCAGGAACAAACATCAAAGACAATCAAACACACAATAAAAAATATAATCAATCAATCATCAAACACAGTCAATCAAATTCAATCACAATCATCAAGGACAGTCTAAACTCAAGTAGAAAACAAGCATCAAAAGTAATCAATCAAAGACAAGTGACCTGTTGGTATCATTTGATATTACTTGTTGGGGTTGTTGATCAAGTGGCCTTTGTTTGTTGTCTCCATAAATCGCATATTCACTTTTCTTGGGGAGAAATGTGGCCTTCGTTTGTTGTCTCCATAAATCACATATTCATTTATCTTGGGGAGAAATATGAATAAACTTTGATGCATGCCATGTGTTTGGAGAAATTGCTATCAATGTATCAACTTTGTTCTTCTCCATTTTCATAGTCTTTCATCATGATACCCAAACTTATGATTTTCTTCTCTGAATCACTTGAATAATTTATGACATTATCTTCCCAAGTGATATATCCTTTCTTTTCTTTCTTCTCTTTGAAATTCATCTTGTCGGATTTTTCCATTCTTCTTTTAAACACAGGACAATTGAATCTCATGTGCCCAAGTTGATCGCACTTAGCATTTTGGGGCTAAAGAGGAATCTTCTTCTTTCTTCTTTCATCATCATCTTCTTTCTTCTCTAGTTTTTTTTTATATAGTTGCATTTCTCTCTACCATTGTAGGAATAAATGAATCAAATTCAATGGCTTCCCATATCTTTAGATCTATGGCTTCTATAAAGATCTGCATTCGGGTTTTCCAATAATGATAACCCTCACCATTGAACATAAGAGCCTATTCATAGAATTTCCCTCAGGAAATGGAAATTTGGATGAGGCCATATCTATTCTTGAAGTTTTTAAACTTTATACAAGAATCCTGCTCTGATACCACTTGTTGGACCTTGTGGCCTCAATAATCTTAAGAGGGATAGGCTTAGAATACAGAAGAAGCAACAACAATCAATTTAACAATGTTCTTTAAACATGCAAGACACAATTGATTGCAACAAAATAAATAAGATAAGGGAAGAGAGAATGCAAACACAGTTTTATACTGGTTCGGCCACAACCCGTGCCTACGTCCAGTACTCAAGCAACCCACTTGAGATTTCCACTATCTTTGTAAAATCCTTTACAAAGTCTGAACCACACAGGGACAACCCATCCCTTGTGTTCAGATGCTTTACAACAAGAGACTCACAGTCTCTTAACCAATCTCATTGAATAAGAAGAATAGAAGAAGAATTCTCTCTTCAAGAGAAGAATATTACAATGAAAATCATGTAAGAATCCTTATAGATTTTGCAAGTGTTTGGTCAAGGATTTCTTTTGAGAGAGCATTTGACAATGAAGTTCTTTTGGAATCTCTCTCATTGTCTTTTGAGAGGATAAGACATTTTTGCCAAGCAAAACTCTCTTAATAAAATTCGTGCCCAAGTCACCTATTTATAGGCCTTTGATGACTATTCACAAATCTAATGAAAAGATGTGACTGTTGGCAGATTTTCTGAAAACTTTCCACTGGTAATCGATTACAATATTTGTGTAATCGATTACACAGTTATAATTTGAAGGGTTATGACTTTTGAATTTGAATTTCCAAAGTTTCGTTGCTGGTAATCGATTACAGACATATGGTAATCGATTACATGTTGAAAATTCAAATTCAAAACCTTTTTCAACAGCTATTTCTCAACCCTGTCTTCGGGTAATCGATTACACTTCCTGGTAATCGATTACCAGAGCCTTGCATGTCTTGAAAGCACTTTGTTTTAAGGCAAGGCTTGGTCTTTAGTGAATCTTGAAACAAGGCTTTGTTTGTTGAAGCAATCTTGAATTATTCTTGAAGCAAATGCTTATCATTTGAAGTAGCCTTGTTAGATTCTTCTTTGACATCATCAAAATCATGTATACATACATTCACATTCTCCCCCTTTTTGATGATGACAAACATGTGATTTCTTCTCGACACCATCAAAGCTTGCATGATTTACATCTCCCTCTTTCTCAAGTAAATTCTTCTTGATATCATCAAAAGCTTCATGATTTACAAATATTGCCACCACAAATTTATTTATAGTCTTACTATTTTTATTCTCTCAATTAAGCATTTATAAATTTATATTATTTTTTTATTCTCTCAATTAAGCATTTATAAATTTATATTATTGTTTCTTCTCATTTTTAGATGTGTATTGTATGTACTATATTTGTAATTAATAAAAGATTCTCTCATTCATTGCTAGAAAACAGACTTTTAACATCAATTTTTATGGAATTTCAACATTGATTATGAATCGATGTTGAAACTACCATCATTAAAATTATCAATTGTAACATCAATTATGAAAACCGATGTTGAAATCCACTATACAACATTGGTTTTTTCCAAAACTGATGTTGTAAGGTGAATAATAACATTGGTTCTAAAAAAATCGATGTTCAATTGTGTATTTTGAAGCACTTTCTACATCAGTTCTGAAAAAACCAATATGTATTATGAAACGCTTTCTATATCGATTCTGGAAAAACCGATATAGAAAGTGTCTTTACAACATCGGTTGACATCGATTTTGGCCAAAACCAATGTACGAGGTGCCTTTATAACATCGATTTTGGCCAAAACTGATATTGTAAAGACACTTTTTACATTTGTTTTGGATCAACAAATGTTGTTTTTGTAATTTTTTTAATATTTTATCTTTTTTACAATGAACCAACTAGAACTAATTTATAAAAAAAATATTTTAAATTATAATATTTAAAAATATTATTTTCTTTACAATATCACAATACATATAATCTCATAATATTAATCTAGAAACATATTTAAATGATAGTAATCAAACTATAAGGTATAAATATTATTTTCAACTTACTCACATATATATCCTACCACAAAATAAGTAAAAACTATATTTTTTTGCATTTGAAAACAAAATTAAGAATGTAAAAACTAATAGAAAAATAAGACTGATATGATATCCTAAATGTCTAGTTGTAAAACTCTTATAAAATACATAGAAGAGACATGAAATAATGATTTAAAAGCTAATAGAATAAATATAAATGTATAAATATCTATTACCTAGGAAGGATGATACCAATTAATTAATAAATAAAAAGAACTATTGTTTCAAATTAAAAATAGATAGAAAAGGTCTAAAGAAACAAATTACCTCTACAAGAGCAACAAAGGATGTCATCATCATGGCAAAGGCTTCACCAACATCAAATGTAGGTGCTCCCCGTTGAAATGAATATGGAACTTGGCAAACACAAAATACATGTTGAATACTTCCCCATAAGTTTTAAGTCGCAAGGCTATGACTAAATAGTAAATTATCCGTGAATAATAAATTAATATCTCAAGGTGTAATAGAATCTTGCATAAAAATATCAATTATGTCCGTGCTCCAAAGTTCAAAACTTACTTTGGATAAATTGAAGTGCTGCTTTGGAAACCAAAACTGCAATCCTGAACTTCTCGTGTAGTAAAAAGAAAATAAGTCTTGGAGAAATAAATAATGGAGATGTAACATTTTACGTGTTGGGGAGATAAATGCATAATCGTATTGTTTATAAGTAATATCAAATGCCCTTGTAAAGAAAAACAGATTTTATACAACAAAGGGGAAGAAAAGGATATGAACATGGTTACATGGGTGAAAACAAAATTATATGCAGGCAATTACTAAGAATAAAAGCTAGAGAAAAAAGAGTAAATAAGAAAATGTACAGTACATCAAAAAGTGGGGATAAAGTGTAAGCCAAAAGGAAAAGAAGTGTTACATTTTGTTCATCAAACTTATGTAGAGCAACTATGTAGTATAATGTTGGTCATAACTAGACAGCTCCTGATGTTTCCATGATTATCTTTTTTTAATTACGTTTCCATAATTATCTTGAGAAATTTTTGTAGCTTGGTATAATTCAATTTATATCTTAATTAAAGCCAAATCATCCATACCCCATCAACTATTCCAGAGATGAATGCTAATTAATGTATTTTCTATTCATTGTGTCCTTTTTTATAAGTTGCTCAACAACACCAGCCAATTAGATAAGCTCAAGTTCAATAAACATACAAACTCTTTAGTGCCAAGTACTTGCTTATACGCAACATTCTTGAATTTATCTTTACAAGAGTGAACTTTAAGGAACAGGCGTCTAGGGAGGTAATGTGAGGCATCAGCTGTTAGGAATAATTCAATGTTTAAAATAGGTTGTAAACTGAAAGTTAGTTAGAAAGATTGGTTGAGTTTGTTTCTCATAACCAACAGTAGTTACTTTTCACTTGCTATATAAGCAAGGTCTTTTCTGTAACACATAATTTTTTATCAATATACAATTCTATTCATTCCTTCAAACAGTAAGTAATTGTTAACATGGTTTCTAGAGCATATATGAACCTGACCTATGAAGATTAGAAAAACAAGAAAACATAGCAAGCTTTTGTTGACACCAAAAACCAAGAGAAATCTTTTCTTCTTGAGAGTCTTTCTGTGACAACTATGACCTGTGAGTGATTCTTCATTGTTTTTCACCATCATATCTGTGACTGTGGTGGCTGAGTGGAGTTCTTGGTGTTCAAGAACGTGTGTAGAGGAACCTCTAAGATAGTAGCAGTGTATTGGAAGGTGAAGAAGGATCAAGGTGCAACATGGCTGGCTCAAGCAGTATCACTCAAGGATCCTTACCTATTTTCGATGGAAAATTGTTTGATGATTGGAAAGTCAACATGCTGGCAGTTTTTGGCTTCCAAGATGTATTCGAAGTGGTGATAATTGGGTTTGAAGATCCTGGAAAGAATGCCACTGAAGAACAGAAATTGGCCCTCAAACAAAAATTTTCTACCAATGTGTGAACTCAAAGATTTTCAACAAGATCTCAAAGGCCTCTACCTCTAAGGAAGCATGGGAGATTTTGATTAAAACATATGGTGATGGAGAAAAGAACAAGAAAGTGAAACTACAAACTCTGAGAAGGCAATATGAACTGCTTTGCATGGAAGAGAAAGAATCGATTGTAGATTACTCTGGTCAATGCCATAAGGTCATGTAAAGACAAGATCTTCAATGAACAAGTGGTAGATAAGATCTTGAGGACTTTGCCACCACAATTTGATCATGTGGTTGTTGCAATTGAAGAGTCAAGGAACTTAGACATCATGGAGATAGAAGAATTGCAGCACTCTCTTGAGGGACATGAAATGAGGATCAATGAGAGAAGATCCAATCAAGAACAGCCACTTCAGGCACGATCCACTTACAAAGGAAAAGGCAAAGGACCATGGAAAGGAAATAAGTCATGCACCAATAAGAAACACCAGGATCAAGGATCTAATGCAGGTAGTGAATCCTCTAAAGGAAAGAAAAGTGATCAATCATAGAAGTGAAATGATAGCTCCAATGGCAGCAAGGAATGGAAGTTTGACAAGAGGAAAGTGAGATGTCACAACTGTCAAAAGCTTGGTCATTATGCACAGGATTACTGGCAAGGAGAGGGTGCTAAGAATAAGCCCAATAATCAGTCAAACTTGGCACAAGATGAAGGATCAGATTCTGAGGTTGTAATGCTCATGGAAACCACAAGCAATGAATCCTCCAATGACACTTCATGGTACTTGGATTTTGGCTGTTCCACTCATATGACAAGGAGAAAGGAATGGTTCATTAGTTTGGATGACTCATCAAAGAGCAAAGTTTGTTTTGCAGATGATAGCAGTCTCACTGCAGAAGGCATTGGTAGAGTGGCTTTTAGAGACACAAATGGAAAAGAAACAGTCATTGAGGAGGTTCTATATGTGCCTGGCCTGAAGACAAACCTGCTGAGTCTTGGGCAACTACTGCAAAAGGGATTTGTCATGACAATGGAGGACGATTGCCTCAAGGTATTTGACAGAAATTAGAAACTTGTCATTCAAGCAAATTTGTCTCAGAACAGGACGTTTCGAATTGGTTCCTAACAAAGCAACTGAGAAGCTAGGGGTCATCCATTATGATGTTTGTGGCCCTATACAGACAAAAACTCCTGAAGGCAGCAAGTATTTCATCTCATTCATTGATGATTTGACTAGGAAGATCTGGATTTATCTGATTAAAAGGAAACATGAAGTCCTAGATGTCTTTAAGAAATTCAAGTGCTTAGTTGAAAAGCAAAGTGGAAAAATGATTAAGATTCTAAGAACTGATGGTGGGGGTGAGTATGTGTCAAATGAGTTCAAGGAATTTTGCGAAAGTGAGGGGTTAATTCATGAAGTTACACTACCTTACACACCTCAACACAATGGCACAGCTGAGAGAAGGAATATAACTCTACTGAACATGGTGAGATGCATGCTTAAAAGCAAAAACCTGCCAAGTTTCTTGTGGGGATAGGCTATATCAATTGCTGCCTACATATTAAACAAATCTCCCACTAAGAGATTGATAGATATTTCACCAGAAGAAGCATGGACTGGAGCCAAATCAAGTGTTACTCATCTAAGGATATTTGGGTCAATTTGTTACAAACATGTTCCTGATCAGTTAAGGAGGAAGCTTGATGATAAAGGCATGCCACATATTCTAATTGGTTATCACTCAACAGGAGGCTACAAGCTGTATGATCCAAGAAGTGGTCAAGTGTCCATTAGCAGGGATGTTATCTGTGATGAAAATGGAAGCTGGAATTGGAATTCAACCTCTAGTGAAAGTCAGTCCAGGATACTGTTAGAAGAAGAAACACCTTCAACTGCACCAACTATTAACAAAGTTCCTGGCATAAGAAGATCATCAAGGACAAGTCAACTGCCATTACCTTTGAGGGACTATGAGTTGTTTCAAGATTCATAAGTCAACTTAGAGGGAGAATTGGTTCATTTTGCACTCATAGTAGAAGTTGAACCTATTGAATTTGACAAAGCAGTGACTAATGAGATGTGGCTGAAAGCTATGAAGGAGGAGCTTAACTTTATAGAAAAGAATTAGACCTGGGAATTGGTGGATCTTCCTTCAAATAAGAAGCCTATAGCACTAAAATGGGTCTATAAAGTGAAAGTTAACCCAAAGGGAGAAGTGGTAAAACACAATGCCAGACTTGTAGCAAAAGGTTTTTTGCAAAAAGCAGGAATCGATTATGGTGAAGTCTATGCACCAGTAGCTAGAATTGAAACTGTCAAATTTGTTGTAGCCATTGCAACTAATGCTAACTGGTCCATGCATCAACTAGACGTGAATTTTGCCTTCCTCAATGGTCCATTGGAAGAAGAGGTTTATATGTTTCAGCCACAGGGATTTGTAGTTAAGGGTGAAGAAAACAAAATGTACAAGCTGAAGAAGGCTTTGTATGGCCTTAAACAGGATCCAAGAGCTTGGAATAGGAGAACTGATAGCTTTCTGTCATAGATTGGCTTCAAGAAATGCACCTCAGAACATGGAGTTTATGTGAGATGTTTGCAAGACACTAAATCAGAAACATTGATTGTATGCCTATATGTTGATGACCTTTTGATTACTGGCAGTAATGAGGAAGCAATTGTCGTATTCAAAGGTCAAATGATGAATGAATTTGAGATGAGTGATCTGGGACTCCTCTCCTATTTCCTTGGAATGGAGTTTAGAATGACTCAATATGGTACAATAATGCATCAGTCCAAGTATGCACAGGATCTACTGAAGAAGTTCAATATGCAACAAAGCAATCTAGCAAGAACACCAACAGAGGTTGGACTTGTGTTAGAGAAGGAAACAGATGAAGAACTAGTTGATCCTACTCACTACAGAAAGATAGTTGGTTACTTAAGGTACTTATGTAACACAAGGCCTGATTTAAACTTCAGTGTTGAGCTAATTAGTAGATTCATGCAAGAACCAAGGCAGTCTCACTTGCTAGTTGCTAAGAGAATTATGAAAGGCATTTTTTTCTATATATTCACACACTTTGAAAGGCACTTTCATGCTATATATTCAATATATATACATTCTATTGAAAGGTATTTTTCATGCTACCTAGGTGCAAGGTACTCCTCATGAGGCAGCAAATTCAAATTCTAGTCAAAAACCTCACAAACATGTTCTAATATTCATGAATCTTTTACATTCAAAACCAAAAACTTAGATTCCTAGGCGTAAGTCATGCTTTTGGCACTTTAGTCTAGCTTCTACAAAACTACCCACACACTCACAATGGCAGCCATATGTGCATAATTCGTTCCACAAGCTAAGTTTCACAAAATCATGCACAAATGCCATTGAGGCATTTCACCGAACACTTGGTGGGCGCATGTTTGGGTGCCAATAACAAGGGGATAGGGGTAATGTGGCTTGCCCCATTATTTCAGAATGCACCATAGGCTTAGGGCCATCCCTTACAACCCCCTAACTCAAACCAACAAGCATAAAACAAAGCCAAAATTGCTCCATAGATTTGGGCACATTCACACAATTTAAAGCACTAAAAGAAGACTAAGATACACCAATGGAAAGCTAGAAAGCCCAAGAATGAGATACTTACTTGATTGGAGTGAGTAGCAACACTAAGAAATGGAAGCAAAAGCGCAAAAATGGTGGCCTAGGGGTGAAAATCCGTAATTCCCGTGGTGTTGGCATTTTTTGAGTGAGGGGGGAGAGTTTTGGGTGGAGAAAAACTCCCCCTCCCTCGTTTTTTATATTTCCAGGTGCAGGGGTGCTCGCCCAGGCGAGCTAACCTATACTTTGTTTTTTTAGGGAAGACATAAGTATGGCTCTTTACGGGTCGGCGTTCACTTACTCGAACCCCCTCAAGGTATATTAGGCATCCAATATTTACTTTAAAGGCACAACAATAATAATTACTGGGAATTTAAAGGATACTAGGCTACCTCCCAGCGGCGCTTTCCGTTTGTCTAGAGCTGGGCAAGGGACGACGATCTATCGGTCGTGACCCTAGCCTCTACTTGTGTACGTCCCTAAGTACCTGAAAGTAGGAAACAACATCGCGCAACAAAACTGTGGCCATGTTACCGTTTTACCTTGATTGGTTTCTACCTTCAGCTTCGTCCCGACATCTGACCACTGCCTAAGACGATTCTGCCCCTGTTATCACAAAATATGCATGCGTATGCGTATGCATGAGTGTTTTCAAATGCAACAATCTTTTTAGTGAAAGCTAGTCAGGTTCAGTTTTAATTAAGCGCTTGGGGTATCCCATGGACTGAGCGAAAAGGCTCAGGTTATCACAAACGGCACATGGTTTAAAGCACAAAGTGAGGACTGAAGCCTCAAACTCATGTTCTCTTCTTTTAAAAGACTGTGACGAGAAATTTACAGCAGACAGGAATCCCTGGGGGAAACCAAGAAGAACACATAAATATAAAAGAACATGCAGTGATATCCTCAATTGCCCCATATTCTAAGCATAGTATCGCTTGACAACATCGGAGTTCACGGGTAAAGGTAGCTCATCGCCATCCATGTTGGTAAGCACCAGGGCCCCTGTGGAAAAAGCCATTTTCACAACCAAAGGCTCTTCGTAGTTCGGGGCCCACTTCCCTCGATTATCTTTAACAGCGTGAGACATCTTTTTCAGCACAAGGTCCCCCTCATGGAACTTGCGCAAGCGCACCTTCTTGTTGAACGTGTTCTTCATTATTTGTTGATACAGGCACCCATGGCTCATGGCCGTCAAGCGCTTACCTTCAATAAGACTGAGTTGGTCGTAGCGTGTTTGAGCCCACTTCGATTCTTCTAAGCCTGATTCTGCAAGTATCCTCTGGGAAGGGACCTCTACTTCAAATGGGAGTACCGCTTCCGTTCCATAAACCAAGGAATACGGTGTTGCCCCAGTAGAAGTTCGTACCGAAGTTCGGTATCCATGCAGGGCAAAAGGCAACATCTCATGCCAATCTTTGTATGACACTGTCATCTTCTGAATAATTTTCTTAATATTCTTGTTGGCTGCTTCCACAACTCCATTCATCTTTGGTCGGCAGGGCGTGGAATTGTGATGCTGGATTTTGAAATCCATGCACATTTCATGCATCATTTTGTTATTCAGATTGGTGCCATTGTCAGTAATGATCTTCCTTGGGAGTCTGTATCGACAAATCAGCTCCCTCTTTATGAATCTGACCACCACACTCCTCATGACATTGGTGTAGGAAGCCGCTTCGACCCATTTGGTGAAATAATCTATCGCCACGAGAATGAAGCGATGACCGTTCGAAGCCTTGGGTTCGATGGCCCCTATGATGTCTATCCCCCACATGGAAAAAGGCCAAGGGGCGGACATGACATTCAGAGGATGTGGCGGGGCATTGACATTGTCCGCGAACGCTTGACATTTATGGCATTTCCTTACATGGGTGCAGCAATCACTTTCCATAGCGAGCCAATAATAACCTGCTCTCAGGATCTTCCTGGCCATAGCATGCCCATTGGCGTGCGTTCCAAACAAACCTTCGTGGACTTCCTTGATCATGTGGTTCGCCTATTTGGCATCCACGCATCACAGGAGGGTCATGTCATGGTTTCTTTTATATAGTATGCTCCCGCTCATGAAGAAACTGGCCGCCAATCTCCTCAATATCCTTTTGTCATTGTCGGAAGCCCCCGATCGGTACTCTTTGCTTTCAATGAATCGCTTGATATCGAAATACCAAGGCTTATCGTCCCGTTCCTCTTCCACCTGACAACAATGCATGGGTCTGCCACGACACCAGAACTCAATGTATGGCAGGTCCCCGTGCGGTGTTAGCTGGAACATGGACGCCAAAGTAGCAAGCGCATTCGCCATTTGATTTTCTTCCCGGGGAACGTGATGGAAGGAGATCTCATCAAATGTATCAGCCAACTCCTTGATATAGGCTTTGTAGGGTATCAGCTTGGGGTCTCTAGTTTCCCATTCCCCTCTCAGCTGGTGAATCACCGGTGCTGAGTCCCCGTATACATTGAGCAGTTTGACATTAGAGTCAATTGCCGCCTGGATGGCCAGGGCACACGCTTCATACTCAGCCATATTGTTGGTGCAGTCAAACCCCAGCCTGGCTGTGAAAGGTATACATTGATTGTCTGGAGAGACCAATACTGCTCCAATGCCATGGCCTAGAATGTTTGACGCTCCATCAAACCACACGGTCCACTTGTCCTGGTCTTCGTCTAGTTTTTCCTCAAACAAGGCCATGATATCCTCATTTGGGAATTCGGGATGCATGGGCTGATACTCGTTGAGAGGCTGCTGAGCCAAATAATCTGCCAAGGCGCTTCCCTTTATTGCCTTTTGGGTGATTTGTCCTGTGAGAGCAGGCTTCTCAAAGATGTACTTAATCGGGTTCATCTTGGATATCAACCAGGTGGTATGGCTCAGCATGTATTGTCTTAGACGGTGGGACGCCCAGACTAAAGCACAACACGTTCTTTCGAGCAGGGAGTAATTCATTTCACAGACCATGAACTTCTTACTCAAGTAGTAGACAACGCGCTCTCTCTTCCCGGACTCGTCATGTTGCCCCAGCATACATCCCATCGACTCGTCCAAAATCATCATATACAAGATTAGAGGCCTTCCGGGTACCGGCGGCATAAGCACAGGGGGGGTTCATGAGACACTGTTTGATCCTTCCAAATGCCTCTTGACAATCCTCGTTCCAGCGGATGGATTGGTTTTTGTGTAAGAGTTTGAACAACGGTTCACAAATAGCGGTGAGTTGTGATATGAATCTGGCAATATAATTCAAACGTCCCAGGAAACCTCGGACCTGCCTCTCGGTACGGGGTTCCGGCATCTCAAGGATGGCCTTCACCTTTTCGGGGTCCACCTCTATCCCTTTCTGGCTCACGATGAAACCTAGCAATTTCCCTGATTTGACCACGAAAGTGCACTTAGCGGGGTTTAACCTCAATTGATACTTCCTAAGCCTTTCGAACAACTTCCGCAGGTTGACAAGGTGTTCTTCTTCGGTCTTAGACTTGGCAATTATGTCATCCGCATAGACCTCGATTTCTCGGGGCATCATATCATGGAACAAAGCCACCATAACCTATTGATAAGTTGCCCCGTCGTTCTTGAGTCCAAAGGACATCACCTTATAACAGAACGTTCCCCACAAGGTGACGAAGGTAGTCTTTTCCATATCCTCCGGCGCCATTTTTATCTGATTGTAACTGGAGAACCCATCGATGAAGGAAAACAAAGCGAAATTGGTCGTATTATCCACGAGGATATCGATGTGCGGCAAAGGAAAATTGTCTTTGGGACTGGCTCGATTCAGGTCCCAATAATCCACACACATTTGTACCTTCCCATCCTTCTTAGGGACTGGTACAATGTTGGCAACCCATTTTGGGTACCGAGCGATAGCCAAAAAACCAGCATCAAATTGTTTCTTTACCTCTTCTTTTATCTTCAAGGATGTCTCGGGCTTCATCCTCCTCAGTTTTTGTTTTACAGGGGAACACTCGGGATTTAGAGGTAATTTGTGCCGTACAATGTCAGAACTCAAACCGGGCATATCTTGGTACGACCAAGCAAAGATGTCTTGGTAGTCTTTTAGCATGGCTTTCAATTCTTCATGGATGGGTGCGGTCATACCCGTGCCTATCTTTACTTCTTTCTTCCCACTGCCGGTTCCTAAGTCCACTAGTTCTGTCTCTTCTTGATGAGGCCCCATTTCTTGGTCCTCAGGGGCGACTATCTTCTCCAACTCCGGGGGAAGTCCCACATCTTCGTTCTCTTCATCCTCCATCTGATTTGTTTCTTGCTCGAAATCGATGGTCGGGTCCCAACTATTAGTACCTTCGAGGGACTCATCATCAGATCTGGCGTTTTAAACGTAAAGAAATAAACATGCAAATGGATGAGAATGGGTAGAGACGTAGGAACAGATGAAGAAAGATCTTTGTATTATAAATTCAGGAACAAAAGACATAAAGCCTTAACAAAAGGAAACTCTAAAGCCTAGGCCCAACTGTAGAGTTTAAAAGCCACAAAGGGTTACGTTATGCTTGTCGTGTAAATGTCTGGGCGCTCCTCCACTCGCCAATTTCCTAGTCGGAAACCAGGACAGCATGGTCCTACCAAATCCGACCCACCCGGAGAATCATCTTCGCATATCGCAACGACTTGGCCTTCGTGTCCTAGACCCGTGCTTATAAAGCTCCTACTTATGTGGCAGGGTGGGCCCCCTTCGACTTTTTGTCTTAATCGCGAGCCTTGACCTCCGCTCTTCCTTCCCGCAACGCTTTTCCTTAAACAAGGCCATGATATCCTCATCTGGGAATTTGGGATGCATGGGCTGATACTCGTTGAGAGGCTGCTGAGCCAAATAATTTGCCAAGGCGCTGCAGAACAAAAATGTTCAACCCTTCTGGAGAACTTCCTAGAAGGCCCAATTGGGCCTGGTTGCTATTTGCACCCCTCTCTTTACTAAATACACCCCCTGCCCTTTTTTGCTGATTCTTTTTCCGTAACGTTACGGAACCTTATGAATTACGTAACGATACTTGTTTTCTTTCCGTAATGTCACGGAACCTTACGAATTACGTAATCATCCCTTTTTTTGGCTTCCGAAATGTTACGGAACTTCACGAATTGTGCAACAACGCTTCCTTTTGACTTCCGACATGTTACGGAACCTCACGGATTGTGCAACAATGCTTTCTTTCGACTTCCGGCATGTCACGAAACAATGCTTTCTCTCGAAGTGGTCAAACGATGGTCGCATCCCAACAAACGGGTGGTCCCTGGACTAAATTAGGGTATGACAACCGGCCCTCTCAATGAGTCAATCCTTGCTTTCTCATAAGGGTGGACCCTTGGGAACTAGTACCCTCACCTTCAGAAGGCTACACGCCCTCGCCATCAGAGGACTACACGTCCTCGCCTTGAAAGGGCTACACGCCCTCGCCTTCAGAGGGCTACACGCCGTCACCTTCAGAGGACTACACATCCTCGCCTTCAGAGGGCTACACGCCCTCGCCTTTAGAGGACTACACGTCCTCGCCTTCAAAGGGCTACACGCCCTCGCCTTCAGAAGACTACTCGTCCTTGCCTTCAGAGGACTACATGTCTTCCCCTTCAGAGGGCTACATGTCCCCACCTTCATAGGACTACACGCCCTCACCTTCAGAGGGCTACACGTCCTCGCCATTAGAGGGCTACACATCCTCACCTTCAAAGGGCTACACATCCTCACCTTCAGAGGACTACACGCTCTCACCTTCAGAGGACAACACATCCTCGCCTTCAGAGGGCTACACGTCCTCCCCTTCAGAGGACTACACGTCCTCGCCTTTAGAGGGATACACATCCTAACCTTCAGAGGACTACACGTCCTCCCCTTAAGAGGGCTACACGCCCTCGCCTTCAAAGGACTACACGTCCTCGCCTTAAGAGGGCTACACGTCCTCACCTTCAGAGGACTACACGTCCTCGCCTTCAGAGGGCTACATGCTCTAGCCTTCAGAGGACTACATGTCCTCGCCTTCAGAGGGCTACACGCCCTCGCCTTCAGAGGACTACACATCCAACCTTTCAAAGGGCTACATGTCCTCACCTTCATAGGGCTACACACCCTCACCTTCAGAGGGCTACACGTCCTCCCCTTCAGAGGACTACACGTTGTTGCCATCAGAGGGCTACACGTCCCCACCTTTAGAGGGCTACACGTCCTCACCTTCAGAGGACTACACGCCCTCCACTTTAGAGGCTACATGTCCTCACCTTCAGAGGGCTACACTTCCTCGCCTTCAGAGGGATACACGTCCTCACCTTCAGAGGACTACACGTCCTCCCCTTCAGAGGGCTACGTGCCCTCGCCTTCGTAGGGCTACACGCCCTCACCTTCAAAGGACTACACGTCCTCGCCTTCAGAAGGCTACACACCCTCGCCTTAAGAGGACTACACATCCTCCCCTTTAGAGGGCTATATGCCCTCGCCTTCAGAGGACTACACGTCCTCGCCTTCAGAGGGCTACACGCCCTCCCTTTAGAGGACTACACGTCCTCGCCTTCAGAGGACTACACATCCTCCCCTTCAGAGGGCTACATGTCCTCACCTTCATAGGGCTACATGCCCTCACAGGGCTGCACGCCCTCGCCTTCATAGGACTCTATATCTGCGCCTTCAGAGAACTCAAGGTCCTCCGCCCTTAATCGAGGCCTGTGCTCCCGGGTGAGGGGCTAGTAGTTTGCTTTTATCAGTTCCTGGGCCACCGCTTGATATTGGAGGGAGACCAACTGTGCGAGCACAACCAGAGAGGGAGGCTATCGTGTAGCTACTATGCATACTGGGGCAAGATTTCACCCAGCCGCTGCAAGGAGACAAGTGTGGATCATGCACACCACCACAACTCCGATCTCCCCCTGCCGAAGTGTCAGTTGGTTTGTGCCGTCATGACATAGGTAAGTATGCATGTGGCTCAATTGATTTCTGATGCCATCCACTATTTGTAGGGATCGTGCCCACAAGACACCAAGTCGACCCGGAGAAGTCCAACAGGGCCCTGGGGTTTCCAGCTCTGGTTATGGGCCTCTGTTAGTCCTACCGAGTGCCTGTTCCCCTCAGCAAGGTCACGCCATCGTGACATAGGTAAGTATGCACATCGCTCAACTGATTTCTGATGTCATCTATTATTTGCAGGGATCGCACCCGCAAAGCACCCAGTGCACCCGGAGAAGTCCAACAGGATCCTGGGGTTTCCAGCTTTGATTACAGGCCTTTGTCGGTTCTACAGAGTGCCCGCCACCCCCAACAAGGTCATCAGGCCCCCTATTAACCGAGCTTTCATCAAGAAGTACTGCGCCCCCCAGGCAGGTGTTAGTCGGTGAAAACGACTAACTTTTGTGTATATTGTATCAAACTTCTCCAATTTATAGTTGTTTTGTAATACTATAAGTACTTTTTGTTAAATATAGGTAATAGATAATTTATACTTTTGTTTTGTGTGTTTAATAATCAATTTCTCTCAATTTTAGGTTAAATAGGCAACTTTGACAAAGTGTTATTTTTCACTCTTTCGCTAAGCCAAGCTGCTGGCTTAGCGAGAATTCGCTAAGCGCAACCTTCAATTGCTAAGCGCGAGGAAGAATCCAGAAGAGGATGAGCTGTCAAGTTCGCTAAGCGCACCATTCTAGGTCATCAAGCGCACCGCTTCAGCTCATCTGCTAAGCAAAACAAGCGTGCTAAGCCAAAATCCACTTATGCGCGCTAAGCAATCCAGATCTGCACTAAGTGCACGAGCACGAACAAGGCCACCTATTTAAGCTTGAAATCAGATTTGCAAAGGGATTTTGGAATTTTTCTTGAAGAAGCCTCTGCATGCACGAGTGTCTGGCCTTGGTTTGAAGCTTTTGCATGTTTAGGAAGTTCTAGAGAGAGAAAGGTCCAAGTTCCAGAAAGTTCAGAGAGATTTTGTTGTGTGAAGATCTGCAGAGATGCGAGTTCGAAGCGGAAGCCGTTATGAGAGCTTGAGATGTGTTTGTGAGTGATTGTGAGATCCTAGAGGTGAAGGAGACATCCTCACCACTTGTGTTTTTGCAGTCTTTCATCTTGTTCTTTTCTTTGTTGTAAAGGAGGTTTCCGGACTATGGAAAGCTAAATCCTCTGTTGGATCTTCCCTGTAGGTACCTGATGTAAATATATTTCTATCTATGTAATGATGTTTTGTGTGTTCTCTATGCTATCTGCTTTTCATTCCAGTGTGCTTTTACCCTGATCACATAGATGCATGCTTTGTTAGGGTCATTCAACAGTGGAAACTGGTGTGATTCTAAAGTCCTTCATAGTACGGGACTAAGTTGTTCATAACCACAATCATATTTTCATATAAGACGCCTATTTATCGAAATAGCTTGCCAGATAACACAAGTTCCCCGAGAGTTCGATACTCGGTTCTTACCGTTTTATACTACTTGTACGATCCGGTACACTTGCCGGTTGCGAACAAGTTTTTGGCACCATTGCTGGGAAACTTCTTTTTATTTGGGAAGTTAGCTAGTTTTTAGGTGTCTATTCTTTATTTGTTATTCTTTGATTGTTTCTATGAATATTTGTTCTTTAAGTTATATTTATCTTCTCTAATTGAACTGGATAACCACTGCTCTGTTAGTACTGTTTATGCATAGATCTCCTCCAGGCACTTGAGTTCCTTTGGACTTAGAAATAGAAGCTACACTAAGAAGGAAAAGGGCTGAGAGGAGAAGGAAAATGTTGCAAGACAGAACAGTTGCGTCCATTCTTGAGGAGGAGACTCATTTTTCTGATTTATTATCACCTAATTCACCATCATCAAAGGAATTCGCTAATCAAAATTCTGAAGTTGTTACTGTCGCAACATGCCCTTTTGCGGGCGTACGAGGTGAGGCTCACGAGTGAGCTTTCCAAAGGAGGAAAGATGCGCAGAGTCGCCACCAACGTTTATTTGTGGAAAACGTCGGAAAAACCGAAGGAAACCGGTCAAAACGAAAATTCTAAGTTCGAGAGTTGTATTTACGTTTGAGGAAGGTATTAGCACCTCTCACGTTTGTCTTAAAGGAAAACCGCCTATTTTTTAGAATTGTGGAAATTGTGTTACCTTAACTTTATTTCTTTTTATTTTTTTTTTGAGGACGACAAAAGCGGGGCTTTTGCTCCTACATACCCTCCATCGAAGAGGAAGTCAGACCTACGTAGTTCTTTCTTAAGAGTGAATCAAGCGATTCTTTTTACTTGAAAGGTGATCATTTTAAGGCGTTGGACCTTAAAAATGATCCATTTACTTGATAAGGAAAACTGAGATGATAAAACTTTCAAACCCTTTTTAGTGACTTTTTTGTGGACGAGCTTGACTAGGTGAGTTGATTTTAGCCTTAGTTTCACTTTAGTTATTAGTCAATTCGATTAAGAATGAGAAATCCCAAAGAGAAAACGTCCGATTGATTTTTTTCGCTTCATTTTACTAAAAGGTATTTTTTTATTATTATATTATTATTTTACCTCTTTTTTGATTTCCAACGTGGTTACAGCACGACCGAACGGTCGGAATTTATTTTAACTGAAATTAATGGATATTACAAATCAAATGATCGGTGGAAATTTATTTTATTTTTTTATTAGGCGAGAAATGACTTAAATAAATGATTGAAGCACGTCAAAAGGGGGTACGGAAAGTAAATGAAACGAGAATAAAAGTACACAAAACAAATGGGGACCACCACGGGTACATAGAATGAATTGAAAAAGCTCAATTTGGAAACTTACCCGTTGAAGCACGAAGAACGGTGAATAACGGAGGAAAACCTTCACGGATTTGATTACGGAAACATCTCGGAAGCGTTACAGAAGCACCTCAGCTTGGATTTTCTTCATGGAAATTTTTTTTCCACCCAAAACAGCTGAAATAAATCACCAGGGGGATCTGGGACCCTTAAAACAGCCCCCTTCAACCTATTTATAGGAAAGAGGGGGAGGAGGTTGCCGCCCAACTCGCGCAGGCGAGCTGGGTTGCTTCCTACAGAAGCAATCCAGCTTCAAAAAATCATTCTAGAAGGCCCAATTCAAAATTTCGAAATTGCTATGTGCACCCCCCCAATTTTTTATGAGTTCACCCCCTTCTTTCGCAATTTACGAAAAAGTTATGGAAGCCTTACGGAAGCATATAGGACTTGGTTTTCTTCTTTTTTTTCTCTTCCCTCTCACCCGTATTAAGTGAAATATGCTTATTTAGGGTTATGAGAATTTTACAGAAGCATTACGGGTGTCCCGGAAGCCCCGGAATCCCATTTTTTAACCAAACGGGGGAGGTGGTTGCCACCTAGCTTGCCCAGGCGAGCTAGTTTGCTTCCACCTTAAGCAAGAAATTGCCCAGAAACCTTTAGAAGGGCCAAGATTCGAAAATTACTATTTGCACCTCCCATTTTACTAAATACAACCCCCTTTCCCATTTTTTTTGCTGATTCTTCACACATTGTATGTCAAAGGGTGCCAAGTACCTCGAAGCGGCCAATCAAAGGTTGCATGTCATCAAGTAATAATCCCGGACGAAATTAGGGTATGACAGTTGCCCCTCTTTACTTACCTTTTATCGGAGATAAGAGGAAAGCAAAGATAAGACACTGATTTCGTCCGTCTTCGCCCTTTCCGCAATTAGTCCATGACGACCTCCGTCTCTACTACTTCTTTTTTCTGCACAACACAAAACAAAATACAAACAACAACAATAATATAATATACATAGATACATGTTTGGCGAAGGAATCAATTAGGAAAATAACAAAGACCACATTTCCCAGTCAAAAGGATCCGCACTTGACGGTGGAGGACACATGAACAGCGCTAGGCAATCAATTCATGGGGCTCTGAATAAAAGGCGAGAATGGAGAATTGCACTAGACAATCACTACGCACGACTCCAAACTCGTTGGTGGAGGAATCAATCGGTAAAATACCAAAGACCACATTTCCCAGTCAAGAGGATCCGCACTTGACGGTGGAGGACACATGAACAGCGCTAGGCAATCAATTCATGGGACTCCGAATAAAAGGCGAGAATGGAGAATTGCACTAGGCAATCACTACGCATGGCTCCAAATTCGTTGGTGGAGGAATCAAACGGGAAAATAATAAAGACCACATTTCCCAGTCAAGAGGATCCGCACTTGACGGTGGAGGACACATGAACAGCGCTAGGCAATCAATTCATGGGGCTCCGAATAAAAGGCGAGAATGGAGAATTGCACTAGCCAATCACTACGCATGGCTCCAAGCTCGTTGGTGGAGGAATCAATCAGGAAAATAACAAAGACCACATTTCCCAGTCAAGAGGATCTGCACTTGACGGTGGAGGACACATGAACAGTGCTAGCCAATCAATTCATGGGGCTCCGAATAAAAGGCGAGAATGGAGAATTGCACTAGGAAATCACTACGCACGGCTCCAAACTCATTGGTGGAGGAATCAATCGGTAAAATAACAAAGACCACATTTCCCAGTCAAGAGGATCCGCACTTGACGGTGGAGGACACATGAACAACGCTAGGCAATCAATTCATGGGGCTCCGAATAAAAGGCGAGAATGGAGAATTACACTAGGCAATCACTACGCATGGTTCCAAACTCGTTGGTGGAGGAATCAATCGGAAAAATAACAAAGACCACATTTCCCAGTCAAGAGGATCTGCACTTGACGATGGAGGACACATGAACAGCGCTAGTCAATCAATTCATGGGGCTCCGAATAAAAGGCGAGAATGGAGAATTGCACTAGGCAATCACTACGCACGGCTCCAAACTCGTTGGTGGAGGAATCAATCGGTAAAATAACAAAGACCACATTTCCCAGTCAAGAGGATCCGCACTTGACGGTGGAGGACACATGAACAGCGCTAGGCAATCAATTCATGGGGCTCCGAATAAAAGGCGAGAATGGAGAATTGCACTAGGCAATCACTACGCATGGTTCCAAACTCGTTGGTGGAAGAATCAAACGGGAAAATAACAAAGACCACATTTTCCAGTCAAGAGGATCCACACTTGACGGTGGAGGACACATGAACAACGCTAGGCAATCAATTCATGGGGCTCCGAATAAAAGGCGAGAATGGAGAATTGCACTAGGCAATCACTACGCATGGCTCCAAACTCATTGGTGGAGGAATCAATCGGGAAAATAACAAAGACCACATTTTTCAGTCAAGAGGATCCGCACTTGACGGTGGAGGACACATGAACAGCGCTAGGCAATCAATTCATGGGGCTCCGAATAAAAGGCGAGAATGGAGAATTGCACTAGGCAATCACTACGCATGGTTCCAAACTCGTTGGTGGAAGAATCAAACGGGAAAATAACAAAGACCACATTTTCCAGTCAAGAGGATCCACACTTGACGGTGGAGGACACATGAACAACGCTAGGCAATCAATTCATGGGGCTCCGAATAAAAGGCGAGAATGGAGAATTGCACTAGGCAATCACTACGCATGGCTCCAAACTCATTGGTGGAGGAATCAATCGGGAAAATAACAAAGACCACATTTTTCAGTCAAGAGGATCCGCACTTGACGGTGGAGGACACATGAACAACGCTAGGCAATCAATTCATGGGGCTCCGAATAAAAGGCGAGAATGGAGAATTGCACTAGGCAATCACTACGCATGGCTCCAAACTCGTTAGTGGAGGATGCATGAAGGACAAATCAATTCATGGGGCTCCGAAAAAGGTAGTTGGCAGGACCAAATGGTCCACCGGTTTTTTTCCACCTAAAAAGGCAAACATGCTTTTTGGAAAGAAAAATAAATCATTCGCGAGTGCACCATATCTTATAGAAACAACATACTCATGCCAAGGATAATCTTCCTTGTACCCGAAAATGAAGGGCAGGATGTCAACATTTAGCTTTTAAATGAACATTCAGGGGAAACATCGGGTTAAGCTGGAACTAGGAATGAATCACTCATAGTGTATAAGAACTCACACAGGCATGTGTTTCACCCTATTCCCAAACCATAATTGCACCATGACTTTATTTTGCACATGATTTCCTATCGAACCAGAGATCAAGCGTACCATCACGGATCAATAGGATTTTCTTAAGGGTAGTGTTTTTGGAGAGGAAGCAGAGTGTTTCGGTCTTTTCCTTTTATGTGGGGCGGATATCGCCAATCGAGAATGACCTTGAATGGCAATTCGAAAGGAAGAGACACCAAAAAAAGGGTTTTCCTTTGCCGGCAGTCACTTACCTTGCCGAAAATTTATCTGGTCTGAAGATTTTCCGTTCCCTTTCTTTCATTGATCGAGAATTACTCTGTTTTCCTCCGATCTTTTCCCTTTTTACTTCCTTTCGATCTTCGATCGGGAATCCTTCTTTCTCTTTCTTTTTTATTGTTCTTTTCTTTGTTTTCATCTTTTTCTTTTTCTTTCTTTCCATTTCTTCTTCTCCATTCCTTTCATTGGGAAATCGGGTTTTAGCATTCTATTCGCTCTCCCTTGAGGAGATTCCGCTATCCTTTGCTTTGGGGGAAAGGATGAGGATTCTTTTTTGTAGGCCAAGGTTCAAAATAGTCTAAGGTTGTGTCTCAATGGGGTCTTTTATCGTAGGAGCCCGATCTTGATATCTGGGGCAAAACAAATTCGCGTGTCAAGGTGTCGGTCTCGGGCCGAACTTCCATATTATTCCACAAGGCACGCGCGACAATGATGATTTGGAAACAACCTGCAAAATTAGTCATGGCCACAGCCAGGTGGGCACTCAAGCATCCCGTTTATGGCATTGTGATACTACGGTCGGGAATTTACACAAACAGACCCAACGTTTCCAAATTATGTTCTTTCATCAGTTCAATGAATTCATCCATTCTTATCTCGGTTATTCAGGAAAATAAACTCTTAGCGTCAGTCCCTTGTTTCCAGAAGATATGTTTGCTCTCTATGAATGATTTATTCTTCCTAACCATAACATGTCGACCTTCGAGGTCTTTCTTTCTTTTTCCTTTTTGTTTCATTTTTATATTCACAAAACTATACACCCATGGTTCTCTATGAGGAAAACTTTTCTTTGTACACCTACATTTTTATACATGACGAACTTTTTCTGTACATGCATTAGAACTCTTTCTCTTTACATCACACGGTCTATATACGAACCCTATTCACGTTCAAAGATTTTTTCATTTTTCCCAACACACACCTGTGGTTCATACAAAAGTTTCTTTATATACACTCGTTGCTCACACACACAAGGATTTCTTTTCACACATTATTTACACACACAAAAAATCTTTCTATACACATTTTCCTTTTACATACATATATATAAAAAAAAACATTTTTCTTTTTCTTTATATACGTAGACATTTTATTCACAACACTTCTTTCTTTTTTATCATGATTTTGGTTCATTTTATTTTTAGGACGACGTTCCTAAATGGAAAACTCTACACGATTCCGGAATTTCAAAAAACACTATTGACAACAACGAAATAAGTACTAACGTAACAACTCAAACGATATGTATGCACAAAACAAAAGTCAATCAAAACGAAACAAACATTAGTCCCTCAGTTAAACAAAAATAAAATGATACGTAACAGATAAAAGAGGAAACATAAAAAGAGAATATGGATCTAGGGATCTCCCAATCATGTGGCTCCGCATGCCACCGGACTCTCGGGTCATGGTAACAAAAAGTGGGGTGGTCGACAAAAGCAGGGCTTTTGCTCCTACATATCCTCAATTTGTGATGAGGAACTCAGACCTACGTAGTTCTTAATAACTGTGAGACTAAAAATAGTCTCGGTGTTTTCTTCACTAAAATGCGAACATGCTTTAGTAAAGAGACAAAACTTCCAACTGATCAGAGCAACATATGCTTTTTTTTATGAAAAAAGATGTGTCTATCGGGGAAGGAGAGTATGATGATGAAATTTTCTCATAACCATAAATGAGATTTTGGATGTTAGCATTTCGTTTCTATACAACCATTTAGAGGAAACACTGGGTCCCACAAAAATAGGAGAAAGTCACTCAACGTGTATCAATCTAACACAGGTAAGTGTTTTATCCTAATTCCGAACCATAGATATGTCATGACTTGATTTTGCAAATCATTTCCTATCAAATTAAAGATTACATGCGTGATCATGGATCAATAGGACTTATTTTGGGAATAGTTTTTAGGTGGGGAATTTGGCTTTGAGTGTTTTTGCCTTTTCCTTTTCTGTTTTTGTTTAGTGCGGGGCGAGAAAGTCGCTAGCGCACAGGATTTTGGTTGGCAATCAAAGGGAGAGGACCACTTTAGGTTGTGGTTTCCTTTTTTTCTTGTTTACTTGGTGACAATTCTGTATTGTTCAGATATTGTCTGTGTCATACCCTAATTTCGTCCGGGGACCTTTGCTTGATGACATGCGACCTTTCTTTGGTCCTTGTGAGGTGCTTGGTACCCATCATTAGGCAATTTGTGAAATTCCAGGACATGCCGAAAAACCAAAAAAATATTGATGCACAATCCGTAAGTTTCCGTGACACACCGGAAATCAAATGGAAGCATCGTTGCATAATTAAGTGAGGTTCCGTAACATTCCGTAAGTCAAAAAGGGGATGATTATGTAATCCGCAAGGTTCCGTAACATTACGGAAAGAAAACAAGTATCGTTACGAAATTCGTAAGTTTCCGTAACTTTACGAAAAAAGAATCACCAAAAAAAAGAAGAGGGGGTGTACTTAGTAAAAATGGGGGTGCAAATAGCACCCAGGCCCACTTGGGCCCTCCAGAATATTCCTCCAGAAGGCTGTTGCTTCTGGAGGAAGCAACCTGGCTCGCCTGGGCGAGCTGGGCGGCAACCACCTCCCCTATTTTGCTATAAATAGGGGAGGAAGTGAAGAAGAAAAGGGTTCAGCCCCTTTGGCACTTCTCTCTCTTTCGAATTTGCTTGGAAAAATTGTTTCCGTGAAGAAAATCTAAGCCGAGGCGCTTCCGAAACGTTTCCGTAACGTTTTCCGTGAGGAATTTCGCAAAGGTTTCAACCGTTCTTCGACGTTCTTCATTCGTTCTTCATCGTTCTTCGATCTTCAACGGGTAAGTACCTCGAACCAAGCTTTTCGATTCATTCTATGTACCCGTAGTGGTCCACATTGTGTTTCGTGCATTTTTATTCTCGTTTTGTTTACTTTTTATACCCCCTGTTGACGTGCTTAAGCCATTTTACTTAAGTCATTTCTCGCTTAACTTAAAAATAAAATCAATTTCCACCGAACGTTTGAATTGTATTATCCGTTAACTTCGGTTAAAATGAATTCTGACCGTTCGGTCGTGCCGTAACCACGTTGGAAATCAAAAAGAGGTAAAAAAAATAAATATAATAATCAAAAAATATTTTTTTAGTAAAGTAAAGCGAAAAATCAATCGGACGTTTTCTCTTTGGGATTTCTCATTCTTAATCGAATTGATTAATAACTAAAGTGAAACTAAGGCTAAAATCAACTCGCCTAGTCAAGCTCGTCCATAAAAATAGGCTTTTGAAGTTTGTCATTTCAATTTCTCACTAAGTAAAATGGATCATTTTTAAGGTCCAACGCCTTAAAATGATCACTTCTTAAAGTAAAAAAGAATCACTTGATAAGAAAGAACTACGTAGGTCTGATTTCCTCATCGCAATTGAGGATACGTAGGAGCAAAAGCCCCGCTTTTGTCGACCACCCCAAGAGATCGTTAATGGTCCAATGCCTTAACGTTTCTCTCCTTTCAAAAAAAAAAGAGATCGTTAATGGTCCAACGCCTTAACGTTTCTCTCCTTTCAAAATCAAAAGACCATTTAATGGTCCAACACCTTAAATGACCTTTTGTTCAATAACAACATATTTTGCAAAAAAAGACAAAAACAACTTAACCAAACACTTTGTTCCGAAAGAACTACGTAGGTCTGATTTTCTCATCCCAAAATTGAGGAATACGTAGGAGCAAAGGGAAGCACCCTTGTCGACCACAAAAAAGGGAAAAAATATAAAGGGTATAAAGGATATAAGGACATAAAAGGGAACGTAAAAATCAAAGTCATGTTTGCACATTCGATCAAAGGCTGCCGTCCCTTGGGACGGACGTGTGGGGTGCTAATACCTTCCCCGTGCGTAAATACAACTCCCGAACCTTTCACTTAAAAGTTCGTAGATCGCGTCTTTTTCCGGTTTTTCCGACGTTTTCCTCAAATAAACGTTGGTGGCGACTCCGCGCGTATTCCTTTCATGGAACACGCATCCCGCGAGTCACGCGTCGCCCTCCCGCCGAAGGGTAGGTTGCGACAGTTGGCGACTCCACTGGGGACAATTTTCAGAGAGTTAGGCCATTTAATCTTGTGCAAATGCTTTACCATGACTTACTCCTTTGTTGTTTTCCTTCATTATGTACTTGTGTATATAAGCTCTTTGTTGCTTTTAGTGCGTTCTAAAATGTATGCATGAGGTAAATACTTCTTCATTTGATGCACACAAACACCAACACTATTTGCACACACTGTGAGTGAAAAAGGGCCCTATACCCGGGTTCATGGGAACATAAGGAGTGGAGGTGAATCTGTGATCATGCTAGGTCTCCGACTTGCTTGATTACAGTGAACCCTCATCTAGAGCTTTTCTCTTTGAAAACTTATTGTTGCTAGTAGTCCCTACTGCTGCAATATGTTCTTCGAAGGGGATGATACCTCTAGAAACCATCAAGAGAGATATGACTACCTTGGGGGTTATCACTAAAAGCCTAGTTAGCTCTCTCCCTTATAGGTCCCTTAAATAAGGGCACGGAGCAAACACGCTGCGTGCCATTTTTCACACTGCCATGCATAAGTATCATATACCCTTTTGCTTATATTTGTTTGTGAATATTGTCGTACTATGTACATCCCCGTGTTGTGCCTTTCGCATATGCATCATGCGTGGGTTTCGTCTTTGATCCCCTCACTTTAGCAAACCGACGGAGGGTCCGTGTCGCCTTCTTAAAAAACATACGTTGGGTGCCATGCTGCCCAAACGTTGTATCCAAGAAGGAAACAATTTCTCGGGCTCCCGTATTCATAAATTGCATCTGTGTCATATGCATTTGTTCATGCATTCATCCATTCCACCCATGATAGATGTAGGAGTTTTGTTTCGCACTAGATTTTATTTCACTTTAGTAAAACATGGGATCAAGTCAAAATCCTTCGCTTAAAAAGAGGTTTTATCAAGTCAAAATCAAGAGCTTAGAGGTCACCAGTTTACGAAAGTTGGGGCAATTAATGGGTCAACTTCAACGGCAAGCCTTCCACAAAGCCTATGGTAAGCATTTAGGACCTAGCTAGGGTAGAAGTCTCCATGGAACCAATTGCCTCCCTCGCCCAGTATTATGATCAGCCGTTGAGGTGCTTCATCTTTGGGGACTTCCAGCTATCACCAATGGTGGAAGAATTTGAAGAGATCCTAGGATGTCCTCTAGGGGGAAGGAAACCATACCTCTTCTCAGGGTTCTACCCCTCATTGGCCAAAATTTCTAAAAAAGTCCAAATCTCGGCGCAGGAATTAGACCGCCAAAGGCAAGTCGAAAATGGGGTGGTCGGAATACCAAGAAAATATTTGGAGGTAAAAGCAAGAATCTTGGCAGATAAAGGCGAGTGGACCCCATTCATAGATATTCTCACACTGTTGATTTTCGAGGGAGTCCTCTTTCCAAATGTGGATGGGTTGGTGGACCTGGCAGCGATCGACGTTTTTCTCGCCTATCATAACCACAAGGAAAGTCCGGTTGTCGCTATGCTAGCCGACCTATATGACACCTTCGACCGAAGATGTGAAGAAAGCAATGCAAGGATTGTTTGCTGTACTCCAGCTCTCTATGTGGGGCTGGTTTCACACCTTTTTCTCCTAGAAGGTAGGCCCGTCTATCCGCTACAAGGTTACCGCTCGTGCGTCGAAAAAGGAAAGGCGAATTGGGACCAACTCTTGGCTAGCATGGGGGGGCATCTGTTAATTGGTTCCCTCGCTAGAAGGAAGGAAGAATCAAGATTCTATCTTCATGCGAAGGATGTCCAAATGTTCCCTTGATGGGAACAAGGGGTTGTATCAATTATAATCCCGTTCTCGCCATAAGACAGCTTGGCTACCCCATGAGAGGAGCGCCATTAGATGAAAGCATCACGCCTTTCATCGCACGGGGTTTTAGGGACCACAACGCGAGGGTACTCCAAGGAGTTCGCAAGGCATGGAATGCGGCGTGAAGAAAGGACAGAGAGCTTAGGGGAAGCAGTAATGGGATCATTGCGGCTATCATAAGTGGCTGAGAGTCCGAACACAAGGATTGGATTGGCTCCCAAATCTAAAGACTGTGAGGGACGATGAGGTTAAAGCTTCGGAAGAAAGTGATGAGGTACAAGCCCTAAAGGCAAAGCTTGAAAGAGCCCGAGTAGTCGAAGAGAAGTTCAAGTCCATAGCCATCAAAGTCTGAAAAGAGTATGATGAACTAAGGGACATCAATATGGCCACCGTTGAAGCCTTGGAACGAGAAACCAAGAAGGCCCGAAAGGAAGAACACGTGCCAGCAAAGTTTTGAGGGGCTTTATAGGGCAGCAATAGTAAGCTCAAGCTCCGAAGAGGTGAAAGGAATCATCACGGGTCAAAGGCATGATCTTGAAGGATGAGCTAAAGGCTTACCTTAGGTCGAAAAGAAATTTGTCCCAACAGTTAAGCGAGACTGAAGGGAATATGTGGGCCGTCATCGATGAGTGCAAAGAGAAGCTAAATCTAGCGGCGACTCACGAGCAAAGGCTAGAGGATGAGTACGCCAAGATATCAGCAGAAAGCGAAGCAAGGGAGAGGGTAATTGATTCATGGCACCAAGAGGCAACAATGTGGACGGACCGATTTGCTCTTACTTTGAACAGGAGTCAAGAACTTCCCCGATTGCTAGCCAAGGCCAAAGCAATGGCGGACACCTACTCCGCCCCCAAGAAGATCCACGGACTTCTCAGCTATTGTCAACATATGATAGACTTAATGGACCATATGATTAGAAACCGCTAGGAAGTTTGTATTGTCGCTCAGATCTTGACTAGTTATAACTTTTTGAATAAAATGAGCTTATCCCACGTTTTTACTCCAAAAATCAGTGCGAATCAAGTCACTCCCGCATTTTATCTCTAGCATGCATTGTATGTTGGTCTCGTCCTTTGTCACGGGAAGCCGAAAGGTCCATATCACCTTCTTAATTGTACACATGGGGCACTGCGCCCCCAAATGCGCAAGTAAGAAGAGATAATTTTCCGGGCTCTCGTGTCCGTAAAATGCATTCATATCATGCATCGCATAAGCATCTCTTCATAACATCATAATGGACATATCCTGCATTTGTCCGTTATCATATTCCAGCCTCACATTTTGCATGAGTCATGGCATCATCATGCATATGCGTTCAACAAACTTTTTGATCTGCAAAATTGCATACCATTTGTTTTCATGTTTGCTCATCCTTGCGTTTTCCTCTACAAAACAAAAACAAAAAAGGGGGAAGCGTGAAACTTCACACTACATTCTTAGTTTCATGTGTTAGGCACCACGAGCCAACCATGTTGGGATCATAAACCCGTTTCACTTAAAAACAAAATAATTGAACATGGTACCTAATGCATTGTTAACTAGGAAATGGTGTTTCTTCGGGCATCTCAATTTCATAATTACATTTTCCGTGCATAAGCTTAAAGTATGCCCGAGTCATTCATCCCTATGAGATGTTGTTGAAGTATTGGCGATCAGAATTGCCATTCCTTGGATTATAGGGTTGAACCAAGCTCATGCTTTTACAAAAAGGTTCATCAAGTCAAGTTGAAATATGGAAGTAACCGTCTTGCAAAATTGGGGCAAAAGATGAATCGAGTCACATCACTGCTTCGTCTACTGCCAAACATATTTAGGATTATTGATGTCCTTGTTACTTCCAGTTTCACCTTGACAAAGATGTCATGGACCATGTTGAAAATCTAAATTGATTCAACCCCATATCTTGCGTAAAAATTCGCAATACTTCAACTATACATCATTCGCATGCATCCATGCTTTTTCATTGGTTGCATTGCTCGTTGCATTCTTTCCTTGAAAAATAAAATAAAATGAACTTAATCATTGTTATCAAAAAGAAAGGGACACGCTTTACGACGCCCTTACCGAACTCGTGCTAGAGCTAGAGTAATGGGTGAAGTAGAGGAGATACAAGAGAAGATGAAGGCCGACATGGAGGCCATTAAAGAGAAAATGGCCACAATGATGGAGGCCATGATGAGCGTGAAGAAGATAATGGAAGCCAATGCGGTTGCAATTGCCGCTACCAGCGTTGTTGCTAAGGTGAACCCGACGTCCCCATCCGGCCTCAAGCAAATGAATCATCCAACCTCAAATATGGTAGGCAAAGATTTAGGAAGTACGGGCGGCCCCCATGATGTGCAAATTCAAAACGATCACGCCTTCCCGTCATATGGCGTGCCTCTCAACTATACGCCACCCAATGTGGCGTACACTCCCAATAAGAATGTCAATAACTCCACTCCTATACCCATTAAAAGCCAGCAACCCCAAACTGATCATGCACATGTCTCTTAAACCGTGGAAGAGACCCATGAAATTCCCCATCACAATCTAGCCGACTTCGAGCCTTGGCTCGGATATACCACTGAAGGGCAAGCAGTTGGTGGTATACCCCTACAAAACCCTTTGGAGGGCCCTCAGTATCACCCACAACTGCACCTCTTGCATTCCACAGCGGTTAAAAACCCTCATGACTATGGCAGGAATGGGAAAGTTGGATCATCTAGAGGAAAGGCTCAGGGCCATTGAAGGAGGTGAAGATTATGCCTTTGCTAACCTAGAAGAGTTGTTCCTAATACCCAAACATGGTCATTCCCAAGTTCAAGGTGCCGGACTTTGGCAAGTACAAGGGGACTACTCGCTCCAAGAACCATCTAAAGATGTACTGTCGGAAGATGGGGGCATACGCAAAAGATGAGAAACTGCTGATACATTTTTCCTGAGAAAGTCTTACTAGGACAACTGTCACCTGGTATACTAACTTAGGAACCTTCTTGAGTCCATTCTTGGAAGGACCTAATGGTTGCCTTCGTTAGGCAGTGTCAGTACAATTCTGATATGGCTCCGGATAGGATGCAACTACAAAAAGTGTGCAAAAAGGGGGCACGAATCTTTCAAAGAATACGCCCAAAGATGGAGAGACTTGGCAACTCAAGTAGCACCCCCAAAAACAGAGAAAGAGATTATCACAATGATAGTAGACACGTGACCGGTGTTCTACTATGAAAAAAATGGTGGGTTACACACCTTCAAGTTTTACAGATTTGGTCTTCGCCAGCAAAAAGATCGAAGTGGATCCGTAAAGAGGCAAATTTGATCATCCTACTAGGACGACTGAGAAAACTGGGGCAAATGAAGAGGGTGAGAAAGAGGGAGAAACCCATGCTGTGACTGCCATTCCTATACGGCCAAGTTTTCCACCAACCCAACAATGTCATTACTCAGCCAATAACAAACCTCCTCCTTACCCACCACCCAGTTATCCACAAAGGCCATCCCTAAATCAACCACAAAGCCTGTCTACCGCACTTCCAATGACGAAGACCACCTTTAGCACAAACCAAAAAAAACACCAACAAAAAGGAATTTTGCAGCAAAAAGCCTGTAGGGTTCACCCCAAATTCCGTTGTCATATGCTAAACTTGATCCCATATCTACTTGATAATTCAATGGTAGCCATAACCCTAGCCAAGGTTCATCAACCTCCATTTCTCCGAGAATACGACTCGAACGCAATGTGTGCTTGTCACGGAGAAGCCCCAGGGCGTTCCATTGAGCATTGTAGGGCTCTGAAGCGTAAGGTGCAAGGTCTAATTGATATGGGCTGGCTGAAATTTGAGGAGAATCGCTTGTTGAATCCTAACATTAACAAGCAACACCATACATGGGGCAATTCTGGAAGCTGTTATTATGACTCATCAGGATTTTCAAGTTTATGCCATAAACCACAGTTACAATGTTAAATGATATAGATAAAATGGACATCCTCTCACGAACACATCTTTGCTTATTCAACTTCCACCGGAATGTGAGTGTAAGCCATTGGTCTGTTTGCTCAAGCAACCTGCGCTCCTGAGTGTTGACTTCCAAGACCGTTCAATCAGAGATTACTCATCTTGCACGTTGGTGGGGGTGCCGTAAAACAACGAGCAAAGTTCAAAACAAATAAGTTTCAAAATAAAAAATAAGTTTCAAAATAAAAAATAAAAAGGCATTTGATTGACTGTTTTCAAGTAAAAATATAGACGTTCATGTGACCTCATTTTGTCTTTTTAGAGAGAAGTGAGTTATCAAGAATAGGATGTTGGACAAATAGCCTCAGTTACCTTGAGAAGAAGAGGGGATTGAATTAAGATACGAATATTATTCCCCAATTAAACTTTCACTCTCTCTTTTCGGATTAACAATGCACATAGGGACAACCCTTCCCTTGTGTTCAAGAATCCTCTACTACAAGAGACCCACGGTCTCTTAATCCCTTTTTCAGAAATAAGAAGAAGAAATCTCTCTTAAAAGGGATAGATTGTACAATGAAGACCAATCAAAATTCATTATTGAATATGCAAGTGGTTGACCAAGGAATCTTTTTGAGAGGATAAGACATTTCAGTTCAGAAAAACTCTTGATCTTTCGAGAGGATAAAACTGTTTGGGCAATGAAAACTCTCTTTAAAACATTTGAATGGTCGTTCATAAAACATTTGAATAGATATGTCTCTTGGAAATTATTTTCTGAAAATCCCCTCTGGTAATCAATTACAAGACTTACGTAATCGATTACAGGTTTTAAAAATTTGAATAAAAACATTTTTAACTACTGGTAATCGATTACCAGAGAGCAAATCTCAAATTGAAATGATAGAATTCTTTGGTCAAACCTTTGTTTGTTTCAATTTGGAAACTTCTTCCTAAAGATTCTAAAGAGATCAAACTTGATCATATATCTTGATTTTCTTGGATAAAACTTAGAAGCACTTGATCCTTTAGCATCATCAAGACATCAAAACATCTTGCTTCTACATAGGAGTCATTTGACTTAATCCATCAACTGAAAGATCCTTCAATTATTTCTCGTCCTTGGAAAATTCTTTTTTGCAAGAATCAACTGCTTCTTTCATTCTTCCTCACTACGAGGTCGTGAAAACAAGACAACAATTGGTACCTCTAAGCCCTACACTGGGGCAACGAAAGGCACCATGCAAAAACTTCAAGCGAACCTAGGGGCAGATTAGAAGTTCTCACCCAATAGGTTCCCTCCTACAAGGTCATGACGAAAGGCAACAATTGGTACCTCAAAGCCTTACACTGGGGCAATGAGGGGCATCGTGCATGAGCCTCAAGTGAACATAGGGGCAGATCAAAAGTTCTCACCCGTCGATGTTTTTAAACAAGAAAAAAAAAGGGGAGACAAGCCCTGGAATTTCAATAGATTGATTAAACATCAAACGGCTCCATTCCCGTCACTCCAAAACGATCAAGTGACTAAATCAAACAGAACATACACTCTAAGGGAGTTACCGGGGAGATTTGCAGAAAGATACGATGAGGTTGCATGAATTATCACCTCTTTCAAAAGGACAGTCAATCTGTGTTTTCCAAAAAAAAAAAAAATAAATAAAATAAAATAATAATAATAATAATAAATGAAAAAATCAAAATCAAAATCACAAAACAAGGAAAGAATGACATGAACATTGTACAACTTTCCATTTCATTGCATTATTTCATATGAAATCCGCATTTACCAAATTTCACAACAAAGGTTGCATGCATCTGCATCCCTAAAAATCATGTTAACTACATAGATCCCCTACATCTAAATGTCCAAATCTTTTGAATTTGGGATGACCGGCTCTCTCGATGAGTCGATCTCTTGCTTTCTCATAAGGATGGACCCTTGGGTACTAGTTACCCTCACCATTGAGAGGACTACACGTCCTCGCCTTGAGAGGACTACATGTCCTCGCCTTGAGAGGGCTACACGCCCTCACCTTGGGTACTAGTTACCCTCACCGTTGAGAGGACTACACGTCCTCGCCTTGAGAGGACTACACGTCCTCACCATCAGAGGGTTGCACATCCTCGCCTTGAGAGGACTACACTTCCTCACCATCAGAGGGTTGCACGCCCTCACCTCTAGAGGACTACATGTCCTCGCCTTGAGAGTGCTACACGCCCTCACCTTGGGTACTAGTTACCCTCGCCGTTGAAAGGACTACACGTCCTCGCCTTGAGAGGACTACACGTCCTCGCCTTGAGAGGACTACACGTCCTCACCATCAGAGGGTTGCACGCCCTCACCTCTAGAGGACTACATGTCCTCGCCTTGAGAGGGCTACACGCCCTCACCTTGGGTACTAGTTACCCTCACCGTTGAGAGGAGTATACGTCCTCGCCTTGAGAGGACTACACGTCCTCGCCTTGAGAGGACTACACGTCCTCGCCTTGAGAGGACTACACGTCCTCACCATCAGAGGGCTGCACGCCCTCACCTCCAGAGGACTACATGTCCTCGCCTTGAGAGGGCTACACGCCCTCACCTTGGGTACTAGTTACCCTCACCGTTGAGAGGACTACACGTCCTCGCCTTGAGAGGACTACACGTCCTCACCATCAGAGGGCTGCACGCCCTCACCTCCAGAGGACTGCATGTCCTCACCTTCGTAGGGCTACACGCCCTCGCCATCAGAGGACTGCATGTCCTCACCTTCGTAGGGCTACGCGCCCTAACCTTCAGAGGGCTACACGCCCTCGCCATCAAAGGACTGCATGTCCTCACCTTCAGAGGGCTACAAGCCCTCACCTTGAGAGGACTACACGTCCTCGCCAACAGAGGGCTGCACGCCCTCACCTTGAGAGGACTACACGTCCTCGCCATCAGAGGGCTGCACGCCCTCACCTCCAAAGGACTACACATCCTCGCCTTGAAAGGGCTGCACGCCCTCACCTTTAGAGGGCTACGTGTCCTCATTTTGAGTGTGCTCCACATCCACACCTTAAGAGAATTTAAGGTCCTCTGCCCTTATATGCTTAACCGAGACTTGCACTCCCGGTTAAAGGGCCAGTAGTTTCCTTTTAACGATTCTTGGGCCACCCCCTGATATTGGAGGAGGGCCAACTGTGCGAGCACAACCAGAGAGGGAGGCTATTACACTGCTACTATGCATACCGGGGTAAGATTTCACCCGTGCCGCTGCAAAGAGACGAGTGTGGATCATGCGCACCAACATGACCCCTCTTACATAGATATAGATGACATTGCTACTTAGCAATATTCTGCCCAGCGACCGCAATGTCAATCTCCCCCTGCAAAAGTATCAGTTGGTCTGTGTCGTCCCGACATGGGTAAGTATGCATATGGTTCAACTGATTTCTGATACCATCTATTGTTTGCAGGGATCGCACCCACAAGACTCCCAGTGGACCCGGAAAAGTCCAACAGGGCCCTGGGGTTTCCAGCTCTGGTTACGGGCCTCTATCAATCCTACAGGGTGCCCGTACCCCCCCGGCAAGGTCACGTCATCATAGATAAGTATGCACCTCCCCCAACTGATTTCTAATTTCATCTATTGTTTGCAGGGATCGCGCCTGCAAGACACCCAGTGGACCCGAAGAAGTCCAACAGGGTCTTGGAGTTGTCAAGCTCTAATTACGGGTCTCTGTCAGTTCTACAGAGTACCTGTCACCTCCAGCAAGGGCATCAGGCCCCCTACTAATCGAGCTTTCATCAAGATGTACTGCGTCTCCAGGAAGGCGCAGGGCGAAACACCACAGCAGCCTGGGGATGGCCGGCAGTGGGCAACAGACGCACCGCCATCACCTCTAGAGTTCACCTCAGCTCATCCACAAAAAGGTTTGAGCGTTGCTTACGACCCATGGCCGACCAATAAGCGACCAAGTCCAAAGCCAAAGGTAAGCAAAGTACTAGGTCAATGACCACCAAGTCATAAGGCGTCCAGCTAAAGACGTTAAAGAAGCGCTACTAGGAGGCAACCTAGTACCTTTTGAATCTATGCTTGTTATTTGATCACTTTTTATAGTAGGACGCACCTAGTTGCTCATGATCCTGGGGATTTAAATAAAACAAGCGCAAGCTCGAAAGGTAGTCATACCTCACAAAATATATATATGTATGTTTAGGTAGTGAAAATACCTTAGATATGCATGTATGTAAACAAAAAAATAATTCACAAAATATATATTTGTATGTTTAGGTAGAGAGATACCTTAGATGTGCGTGTATGTAGCAAAAAAATACCTCACAAAACATATATATGTATGTTTAGGTGGCAAGATACCTTGGATATGCATGTATATAGCAAAAATACCTCAAAAATATGCACATGTTTAGGTAGCAAAATACCTCATGAAAAAAAAGAAGAAAAAAAAAACAAACAAGAAAAAGAAATAAACAAATGATAATGATAAAAAAAAAGAAGGAGAAAAAAGAAAAATAAGTTGTCTAGCTGAAAAACCGACATGCTTTTGAAAAGAGTTGACTTCCAACTTTTCTTTGAAAAAAATTCACTGATCATAACTAGTTTTTGGAAAAAATGTGTACACCTGAAGGGTGAATGCTATGAAATTTCCCCGGACGCCCGAAATGGACTCGGATGAATGCACAAATTGATAAAAGAACATATTTTGGAAACATTGGGTTGATTTAAAATAGAGGAAATGAATCCTGAGCCCTAGCATCACATGACCATAAAAATTTGACACTTGAGTGTCCACATAGGTGCATGCATGACCAGTTTTGCATAAAATTTCCAAATCATCATTTTTGCATTTGTGTCATGGAAATAATGTGGGGCATCCCTTTTATCCTTGAGCCAAACCAAACCCTGACATGTATCATGTCTAGCCATTCTACAAGCCTTGAGCCAAAATCCTAACTCACCATAAACCTTGACCCGGGGTGAGGATGTCAATCCTTACCCTCGGAAGCAACAACAACAACAACAACAACAACAACGCCTTATCCCACTAGGTGGGGTCGGCTACATGGATCAACCCTCGGAAGCAAAAGAGAGGAAAATTTCCAATCAAAGAAAAAAAGAAGGAAAATTTCCAATCAAAGAGAAAGCAAAAAAAAGAGGGAAGGAAAATTTCCAATCAAAGGAAAAAAGAAAAGAAAGGAAATTCCCAATCAGAGAGTGGGAGAAAGAAAAAAGAAAAGAAAGAAAATTCCCAACCAAAGAATGGGAGAAAGTAAAAAAGAAGGAAGCTCCTGGTCAAAGAAACCAGAAGAAATGTGCAGAGAGGTCTTTGGACCAGACAATATCTGAACAGTACAGAATTGTCATCAAATGAACAAAAGAAAGAAAAGGAAACCATGACCTAAAGTGGTCTTCTCCCTTTGATTACCAACCAAAATCTTGTGCGTCGGTGACTTGTTCGCCTCACGCAAAACCAAAACAGAAAAGGAAAAGGCAAAAAAATAATCAAAAGCCGAAAAACTCCCCAAAAGAACCCATTCCCAAGGGAAGTCCTATTTGATCCATGATCACGCATGTAATTTTTGATTTGATAGGAAATAATTTGCAAAGTCAAGTCATGACATATCTATGGTTCGGAATTAGGATGAAACACTTACCTGTGCGAGATTGATACACTTTGAGTGGATTTCTTCTATTTTTGTCGAACCCAGTGTTTCCTCTAAATGGTCATTTAGAAACGAAATGCTAACATCCAAAATCTCATTTATGGTTATGGGAGATTTCATCAGCAGACTCTCCTTCCCCGGTAGACGCATTGTTTTTCACTCAAAAAAGCATATGCTGCTCTAAATCAGTAGGAATATTTGTCTCTTTGCTAAAGCATGTTTGCATTTTAGTGGAGAAAACACCGAGACTTTTTCCAGTCTCACAAGTTATCAAGAACTACGTAGGTCTGAGTTCCTCATGGGAGGATACGTAGGAGCAAAAGCCTCGCTTTTGTCGACCACACCGCCTTTTGTTGCCATGACCCAAGAGCTGGTAGCCCGCGGAGACACCTTACGGTTATCCGCACCTCATCATTCAGTGACCCCAAGTGTGATTGATGAGCAGAGGCCAATGTGGTCATCTGCGCCCTTTCCGGAGATGTCAACATTTTCCGATGGAGACTTTTCAAGTCTCACAAATTATCTAAAACTACGTAGGTCTGAGTTCCTCATTGGAGGATACGTAGGAGCAAGAGCCTTGCTTTTGTCGGCCGCCCCATAATCTTTGTCATACTGACCCTGAGGTCATGTGACATGCACCCTTGTGTCATCCAGAGGCGGCGGGCCCGATGATACGCGGAGATACCTTACGGTTATCCGCACCCTTGTGTCATCCAGAGGCGGCGGGCCCGATGATACGCGGAGATACCTTACGGTTATCCGCACCCTTTTGTCATCCAGAGGCGGCGGGCCCGATGACAAGTAGAGACAAAATTTGGTCATTCTGCACCCTTGTATCATCCAGAGGCGGCGGGCCCGATGATACGCGGAGATACCTTACGGTTATCCGCACCCTTTTGTCATCCAGAGGCGGTGGGCCCGATGACAAGCAGAGACAAAATTTGGTCATTCTGCACCCTTGTATCATCCAGAGGCGGCGGGCTCGATGATATGCGGAGATACCTTACGGTTATCCGCACCCTTTTGTCATCCAGAGGCGGCGGGCCCGATGACAAGCAGAGACAAAATTTGGTCATTCTGCACCCTTGTATCATCCAGAGGCGGCGGGCCCGATGATACGCGGAGATACCTTACGGTTATCCGCACCCTTTTGTATCATCCAGAGGCGGCGGGCCCGATGATACGCAGAGATACCTTACGGTTATCCGCACCCTTTTGTCATCCAGAGGCGGCGGGCCCGATGACAAGCAGAGACAAAATTTGGTCATTCTGCACCCTTGTGTCATCCAGAGGCGGCGGGCCTGATGATACGCGGAGATACCTTACGGTTATCCGCACCCTTGTGTCATCCAGAGGCGGCGGGCCCGATGATACGTGGAAATACCCGAGTGGTTATCCGTATAAACATTCTTTTGCTATTTGTAAGACAGAACGCTTGATAGCATGCAGAGACTGACATAGTCTTCTGCACCTTTTGTTCCTCCGGGAACAACAAGTCATTTACATGCGGAAATTTTATGGTCACCCGCGACTCTCGTCAACCGAGAGGAGCGAAATTAGTGTCATACCCTAATTTTCGTCCGGGGACCTTTGCTTGATGACATGCGACCTTTCTTTGGTCCTTGTTAGGTGCTTGACACCCATCATTAGGCAATTTGTGAAATTCCGGGAACGACAAGTCATGGTCACCCGCGACTCTCGTCAACCGAGAGGAGCGAAATTAGTGTCATACCCTAATTTTCGTCCGGGGACCTTTGCTTGATGACATGCGACCTTTCTTTGGTCCTTGTGAGGTGCTTGGCACCTATCATTAGGCGATTTGTGAAATTCCGGGAACGACAAGTCATGGTCACCCGCGACTCTCGTCAACCGAGAGGAGCGAGATTAGTGTCATACCCTAATTTTCGTCCGGGGACCTTTGCTTGATGGCATGCGACCTTTCTTTGGTCCTTGTGAGGTGCTTGGCACCCATCATTAGGCAATTTGAGAAATTCCGAGAACGACAAGTCATGGTCACCCGCGACTCTCGTCAACCGAGAGGAGCGAAATTAGTGTCATACCCTAATATTCGTCCGGGGACCTTTGCTTGATGACATGCGACCTTTCTTTGGTCCTTGTGAGGTGCTTGGCACCCATCATTAGGCAATTTGAGAAATTCCGAGAACGACAAGTCATGGTCACCCGCGACTCTCGTCAACCGAGAGGAGCGAAATTAGTGTCATACCCTAATTTTCGTCCGGGGACCTTTGCTTGATGACATGCGACCTTTCTTTGGTCCTTGTGAGGTGCTTGGCACCCATCATTAGGCAACTTGCGAAAATCCGGGAACAACAAGTCATTTGCATGTGGAGATTTTATGCTCACCCGCGACTCTCGTCAAATCGAGAGGAACGAAATTAGTGTCTTATCTTTACTTTCCTTTTATCTCCAATAAAAGACAAGTAAAGAGGGGCAACTGTCATACCTTAATTTTGTCCGGGGACCTTTGCTTGATGACATGCGACCTTTCTTTGGTCCTTGTGAGGTGCTTGGTACCCATCATTAGGCAATTTGTGAAATTCCAGGACATGCCGAAAAACCAAAAAAATATTGATGCACAATCCGTAAGTTTCTGTGACACACCGGAAATCAAATGGAAGCATCGTTGCATAATTAAGTGAGGTTTCGTAACATTCCGTAAGTCAAAAAGGGGATGATTATGTAATCCGCAAGGTTCCGTAACATTACGGAAAGAAAACAAGTATCGTTACGAAATTCGTAAGTTTCCGTAACTTTACGAAAAAAGAATCACCAAAAAAAAGCAGAGGGGGTGTACTTAGTAAAAATGGGGGTGCAAATAGCACCCAGGCCCACTTGGGCCCTCCAGAATATTCCTCCAGAAGGCTGTTGCTTCTGGAGGAAGCAACCTGGCTCGCCTGGGCGAGCTGAGCTCGCCTGGGCGAGCTGGGCGGCAACCACCTCCCCTATTTTGCTATAAATAGGGGAGGAAGTGAAGAAGAAAAGGGTTCAGCCCCTTTGGCACTTCTCTCTCTTTCGAATTTGCTTGGAAAAATTGTTTCCGTGAAGAAAATCTAAGCCGAGGCGCTTCCGAAACGTTTCCGTAACGTTTTTCGTGAGGAATTTCGCAAAGGTTTCAACCGTTCTTCGACATTCTTCATTCTTTCTTCATCGTTCTTCGATCTTCAACGGGTAAGTACCTCGAACCAAGCTTTTCGATTCATTCTATGTACCCGTAGTGGTCCACATTGTGTTTCGTGCATTTTTATTCTCGTTTTGTTTACTTTTTATACCCCCTGTTGACGTGCTTAAGCCATTTTACTTAAGTCATTTCTCGCTTAACTTAAAAATAAAATCAATTTCCAACGAACGTTTGAATTGTATTATCCGTTAACTTCGGTTAAAATGAATTCCGACCGTTCGGTCGTGCCGTAACCACGTTGGAAATCAAAAAGAGGTAAAAAAAAAATAAATATAATAATCAAAAAATATTTTTTTAGTAAAGTAAAGCGAAAAATCAATCGGATGTTTTCTCTTTGGGATTTCTCATTCTTAATCGAATTGATTAATAACTAAAGTGAAACTAAGGCTAAAATCAACTCGCCTAGTCAAGCTCGTCCATAAAAATAGGCTTTTGAAGTTTGTCATTTCAATTTCTCACTAAGTAAAATGGATCATTTTTAAGGTCCAACGCCTTAAAATGATCACTTCTTAAAGTAAAAAAGAATCACTTGATAAGAAAGAACTACGTAGGTCTGATTTCCTCATCGCAATTGAGGATACGTAGGAGAAAAAGCCCCGCTTTTGTCGACCACCCCAAGAGATCGTTAGTGGTCCAATGCCTTAACGTTTCTCTCCTTTAAAAAAAAAGAGATCGTTAATGGTCCAACGCCTTAACGTTTCTCTCCTTTCAAAATCAAAAGACCGTTTAATGGTCCAACACCTTAAATGACCTTTTGTTCAATAACAACATATTTTGCAAAAAAAGACAAAAACAACTTAACGAAACACTTTGTTCCGAAAGAACTACGTAGGTCTGATTTTCTCATCCCAAAATTGAGGAATACGTAGGAGCAAAGGGAAGCACCCTTGTCGACCACAAAAAAGGGAAAAAATATAAAGGGTATAAAGGATATAAGGACATAAAAGGGAACGTAAAAATCAAAGTCATGTTTGCACATTCGATCAAAGGCTGCCGTCCCTTGGGACGGACGTGTGGGGTGCTAATACCTTCCCCGTGCGTAAATACAACTCCCGAACCTTTCACTTAAAAGTTCGTAGATCGCGTCTTTTTCCGGTTTTTCCGACGTTTTCCTCAAATAAACGTTGGTGGCGACTCCGCGCGTATTCCTTTCATGGAACACGCATCCCGCGAGTCACGCGTCGCCCTCCCGCCGAAGGGTAGGTTGCGACAGTCTGGTCCAAAGACCTTTCTGCATATTTCTTCTATTTTCTTTCGATCTTTGATCGGGAACTTTGTTTCTTTTTTTTTTTTTGCTTTCTCTCAATCTTTGATCGGGGAATTTTCTTTCTTTTTTTGCTTTCTCCCCCTCTTTGATTGGGAATTTTCTCTTTTTGCTTTCTTCCGATTCTTTTGATCAGGAATTTTCTCCTTTTCTCTCTTTTTTGTTTTCTTCCGAGGGCAAGGATTTACATTCTCACCCTAGGTCAAGGTTTATGATAAGTTGGGATTTTGGCTCAAGGCTTGTAGAACAACTGGTCATGATATATGTCAGGGTTTGGCCAGCGGTTCGGGGATAAAGGGGATGATACACATGCAACAATGATGATTAGGAAATTTTATGCAAAACTGGTCATGCATGCACCCATGTGGACACTCAAGCATCAAGTTTTTATGGCCATGTGACACTAGGGCTCAGGATTCATTTTCCCTACTTAAGTCAACCTAGTGTTTCCAAAGTATGTTTTTTTATTAATTCATGCATTCATCCGAGTCCATTTTGGGCGTTCGGGAAAATTTTCACAGCACTCACCCTTCAGGTGTATACACATTTCTTAAAAAATTGGTTATGATCAGTAAAATCTTTCAAAGAAAAGTTGGAAATTATCTCTTTTCACAAGCATGTTGTTTTTTAGCTAGACAACTTTTATTTTTTTTTATTTTCTTTTTCTTCCTTCTTTTTCTTTTCTTGCTCGCTCTCTTTTTTTTCATGAGGTATTTTGCTACATAAACATACGCATATTTTTGTGAGGTATTTTGCTATATACATGCGTGTCCAAGGTATCTTGCTACCTAAACATACATATATATGTTTTGTGAGATATTTTTGCTATATACATGCATATCCAAGGTATCTTGCTACCTAAACATACATATATATATTTTGTGAAGTATTTTTCCTACATACATGCATATCTAAGGTATCTTTCTACCTAAACATACATATATATATTTTGTGAAGTATTTTTTGCTACATACATGTATATCCAAGGTATCTTTCTACCTTAACATACATATATATATTTGTGAAGTATTTTTTGCTACATACATGCATATCTGAAGTATTTTCACTACCTAAACACACATACATATATTTTGTGAGGTATGACTACCCTCCGAGCTTGTGCTTGTTTTATTTAAATTCCTAGGATCATGAGCAACTAGATGTGTCCTACAATGACTTGAAAAACATAGGTGATCAAACAAAAGCAGAAATTTAAAGGGTACTAGGTTGCCTCCTAGTAGCGCTTCTTTAACGTCTTGAGCTGGACGCCTTATGACTTGTCGGTCACGGACCTAGTACTTTGCTTACCTTTGGCTTTGGACTTGGTCGCCTATTGGTCAACCATGTGTCGTAAGCAACGCTCTAACCTTTTTGTGAATGAGCTGAGGTGAACTCTAGAGGTGGTGGCAGTGCGTCTGTTGCCCGCTGCCGACCATCCCCAGGCTGCTGTGGTGTTTCGCCCTGTGCCTGCCTGGGGACACAGTATTTCTTGAAGAAAGCTTGATTAGTAGGGGGCCTGATGACCTTGCTAGGGGTGACAGGCACTCCATAGAACTGACAGAGGCCCGTAATTAGAGCATGGCAACAACAAGACCCTATGGAACTTCTTCGGGTCCACTGGGTGTCTTGCGGGCGCGATCCCTGCAAACAATAGATGACATCAGAAATCAGTTGAGCGATGTGCATACTTACCTATGTCATGATGATGTGACCTTGCCGGGGGGACGGGCACCCTGTAGGACTGACAGAGGCCCGTAACCAGAGCTGGAAACCCCAGGGCCCTATTGGACATCTCCGGGTCCACTGGGTGTCTTTGTGGGAGCGATTCCTGTAAACAATAGATGGTATCAGAAATCAGTTGAACAATACGTATACTTACCTATGTCACGATGGCATGACCTTGCTGGGGGAACGGGCACCCTGTAGGACTAACAGAGGCCCGTAACCAGAGCTGGAAACCCCAGGGCCCTGTTGGACTTCTCCGAGTCCACTGGGTGTCTTGTGGGTGCGATCCCTGCAAATAATAGATGACATCAGAAATCAATTGAGTCACGTGCATACTTACCTATGTCACGATGGCATGACCTCGCTGGGGGGACGGGTACTCTGTAGGACTGATAGAGGCCCGTAACCAGAGCTGGAAACCCCAGGGCCCTGTTGGACTTCTTCGAGTCCACTGGGCGTCTTGTGGGCGTGATCCCTGCAAACAAAAGATGACATCAGAAATCAATTGAGTCATGTGCATACTTACCTATGTCATGATGGCACAGACCAACTGATACATCTGCAGGGGGAGATTGGCATTATGGTCGCTGGGCAGAATGTTGCTAAATAGCAACGTCATCCATATCCATGTAAGAGTGGTCATGTTGGTGCGCATGATCCGAACTCGTCTTTTTGCAGCGGCACGGGTGAAATTGCCCCGGTATGCATACTAGATGCGTGATAGCCTCCCTCTCTGGATGTGCTCGCACAGTTGGTCGCCCTCCAATATCAGGGGGTGGCCCAGGAACTGATAAAAGGAAACTACTGGCCCCTTAACCGGGAGCGCAAGTCTCGGTTAAGCATCTAAGGGCAAAGGACCTTATATTCTCCTAAGGTGTGGATATGGAGCACACTGAAAATGAGGACGCGTAGCCCTCTAAAGGTGAGGGCGTGCAACCCTCTGTAGGCGAGGATGTGCAGTCCTCTGATGGTGATGACATATAGTCCTCTAAAGGTGATAGGTACTAGTACCCAAGGGTCCACCTTTATGAGAAAGCAAGAGATCGACTCATCAAGAGGGTCGGTCATCCAACCAGATTGGACACAAGATGTAGGAAATCTATGCAGTTAACATGATTTTTAGGGATGTAGACGCATGCAACCTTTGTCGTGAAATTTGGTAATGCTGACCTCATATGAAACAATGCAATGCAATGGAAAGTTGTACAATGTTCATGACATTCTTTCCTTATTTTGTGATTTTGATTTTGATATAATTTTTTTGGAAAACACAGATTGACTGTCCTTTTGAAAAAGGTGATAATTCATGCAACCATATCCTATCTGATGCAAATCTCTCCGAGAACTCCCTTAGAGTGTTTGATTTAGTCACTTGACCATTTTGGAGTGACGACAATGGACCCATTTGACGTTTAATCAATCTATTGAAATTCCAGGGTTTGTCTCCCTTTTTTTTCTTGTTTAAAAACATCGACGGGTGAGAACTTTTGATCTGCCATTATGTTCACTTAAGGCTCATGCATGATGCCCCTCATTGCCCGAGTGAAAGGCTTTGAGGTACCAATTGTTATCTTTCGTCATGACCTTGTAGCTGGGAACCTATTGGGTGAAAACTTCTAATCTGCCCCTAGGTTCGCTTGAGGTTTTTGCATGGTGCCTTTCGTTGCCCCAGTGTAGGGCTTAGAGGTACCAATTGTTGTCTTGTTTTCACAACCTCGTAGTGAGGAAGAATGAAAGAAGCAGTTGATTCTTGCAAAAAGAACTTTCCAAGGACGAGAAATAGTTGAAGGATTTTTTAGTTGATGGATTAAGTCAAATGACTCCTATGTAGAAGCAAGATGTTTTGATGTCTTGATGATGCTAAAGGATCAAGTGCTTCTAAGTTTTATTCAAGACAAGAATCCAAGAAAATCAAGATATATGATCAAGTTGATCTCTAGAATCTTTAGGAAGAAGTTTCCAAATTGAAAAAACAAAAGGTTTGACCAAAGAATTCTATCATTTCAAATTGAGATTTTCTCTCTGGTAATCGATTACCAGCAGCTGGAAATGTTTATAACAGTCACTAGAAATTTGAATTCAAAATTTATAACGTGTAATTGATTACACATGGATGGTAATTGAATACCAGCAGTTTATTGAATGTTTTAATTCAAATTTTAAAGCCTGTAATCGATTACACAAGAGGGGATTTTCAGAAAATAATTTCCAAGAGTCACATCTATTCAAATGGTTTATGAATGGCCATCAAAGGTCTATTTATATGTGACTCGGAAACACGAATTTAAAAAGAGTTTTCATTGCCCAAAAAGTTTTATCCTCTCAAAAGATTAAGAGTTTTTTTGAACTGAACTGTCATATCCTCTCAAAAAGATTCCTTGGTCAACCACTTGCATATTCAATAAGGAATTTTGATTGATCTTCATTGTACAATCTATCTCTTTTAAGAGAGATCTCTTCTTCTCTTCTTCTTATTTCTGAAAAGGGATTAAGAGACCGTGGGTCTCTTGTTGTAGAGGATTCCTGAACACAAGGGAAGGGTTGTCCCTGTGTGGTTCAGACTTTGTAAAAGGAGTTTTACAAAGAGAGTGGAAAATCTCAAGTGGGTTGCATGAGGACTGGACGTAGGCACGGGAAGTGGCCGAACTAGTATAATTCAAGTTTGCATTCCTCTCTTCCCTTAAACTTCTTTTATTTATTGCTATTTATCTTTTGCTTTAAAGAAGTTTATTTTGAATTGTCCTTTGAGTAATTCATGTTAAGGGTGCATTGTTAATCCGAAAAGAGAGAGTGAAAGTTTAATTGGGGAATAGTCTTTGTATCTTAATTCAACCCCCCTTTTTCTTAAGGTAATTGAGGCCATTTGTCCAACATCCTATTCTTGATAACTCACTTCTCTCCAGAAAGACAAACTTTCCGGAATGATAAAATGAGGTCACATGAACATCTTGAAAACACAGTCAATCAAATGCTTTTTTTTTCTTTTTGAACTCTTTTTTTTATTTTTATTTTGAAACTCATTTGTTTTGAACTTTACTCGTTGTTTTACGGCACCCCCACCAACGTGCAAGACGAGTAATCTCTAATTGAACGGTCTTGGAAGTCCAAACTCAGGAGCACAGGTCGCTTGAGCAAACAGACCAATGGCTTGCACCCACATTTCAGTGAAAGTTGAATAAGCAAAGATGTGTTTGTGAGAGGACGAGGGACAAAGATATCAACTTAATCCATTTCATTTAACATTGTAACTGTGGTTTACAATAATGGTACAAACTTGAAAATCCTGATGAGTCATTAGAGACATCTAACAACAACTTTCAAAATTTCCCCATGTGTGGCATCTTTTGTCAATGTCAAGATTTACACGTGATTCTCCTTAAATTTCAGCCAGCCCGCATCAATTAGACTTTGCACCTTACGCTTCAGAGCCCTACAATGCTCAATGGAACGCCCCAGGGCTTCTCCGTGACAAGCACACGTTGCGTTCGAGTCGTATTCTCGGAGAAATGGAGGTTGATGAACCTTGGTTGGGGTTATGGCTACCATTGAATTATCAAGTAGACATGGGAGCAAGTCAGCATAAGACACTGAAATTGGGGTGAATTCTACAGGCTTTCTCGCTGCAAAATTCATTTCTTGGTTGGTGTTTTTGGATTGTGCTAAAGGTGATGTTCGTAATTGGAAGTGCGGTAGACAGACTTTGTGGTTGATTTAGGGATGGCCTTTGTGGATAACTGGGCGGTGGGTAAGGAGAAGGTTTGTTATTGGCTGAGTAATGACATTGTTGGGTTGGTGGGAAACTTGGCTGTATAGGAATGGCAGTCACAGCATGGGCTTCTCCCTCATTCTCACCCTCTTCATTTGCCCCAGTTTTCTCATTCGTCCAAGTGGGATGATTAAATTTGCCTCTTTTCAGACCCGCTTTGATCCTTCTGCCGGCGAAGTCCAAATCCGCAAAGCTTGAAGGTGTGTAACCCACCATTTCCATAATAGAACACTGGTAACGTGTCTACTATCATTGTGATAATCTTTCTCTGTTATTGGGGGCGTTACTTGAGCTGCCAAGTCTCTCCATCTTTGGGCGTATCCTTTGAAAGATCTGTTCCCTCTTTTTGCACATGTTTTGTAGTTGCATCCTATCCGAAGCCATTATACTGACACAGCCTAACGAAGGCAACCATTAGGTCCTTCCAAGAATGGACTCGGGAAGGTTCCAAGTTAGTGTACCAGGTAACAGCTACCCCAGTAAGACTTTCTTGGAAGGAATGTATCAGCAATTCCTCATCTTTTGCGTATGCCCCCATCTTCCGACAATACATCTTTAGATGGTTCTTGGGGCAAGTAGTCCCCTTGTACTCATCAAAGTTTGGCACCTTGAACTTGGGAAGGGTGATGATATTGGGTACTAGGAATAACTCTTCTAGGTTAGCGAAGGCATAATCTTCACCTCCTTCAATGGCCCTGGGCCTTTCCTTTAGATGATCCACCTTTCCCATTTCTTCCATAGCATGAGGGTTTTTAATCGCTGTGGAATGCAAGGGGTGTGGTTGTGGGTGATACTGAGGGCCCTCCAAAGTGTTTTGCAGGGGTATATCACCAATTGCTTGCCCTTCAGTGGCCTGTCCGAGGCAAGGCTCGAGGTCGGCTAGATTGTGGTGGGGAATTTCATGTGTCTCCCCCACAGTTTAAGAGACATGTGCATGATTAGTTTGGGGTTATTGGCTCTCAATGGATATAGGAGTGGAGTTATTGACATCCTCATTAAGAGTGTACGCCACATTGGGTGGTGTATAGTTGGGAGGCAGGCCATATAGCGGGAAGGCGTGCTTATTTTGATTTTGCACATCATGGATGTCGTCCCTACTTCCCAAATCTTTGCCTACCATATCTAAGGTTTGATGATTCATTTGGTTGAGGCCAGATGGGGGCATCGGGTTCACCTTAGCAATAGTGCTGGTAGCGGCAATTGTAACCGCATTGACTTCCATTATCTTCTTCATGCTCATCATGGCCTCCATCATTGTGGCCATTTTCTCTTTCATGGCCTCCATGTCGGCCTTCACCTTCTCTTGTACCTCCTCTGCTTTACCCATTACTCTAGCTCTAGCACAGGTTCGGTAAGGGCGTCGTAAAGCGGGTTCTTTTCTTTTTTATAACAATGATTAAGTTCTCTTTTTTTTTTCAAGGAAAGAATGTAATGAGCAATGCAACCAATGAAAAGCATGGATGTATGCGAATGATGCATAGTTGAAGTATTGCGAATTTTTACGCAGGACATGGGGTTGAATCAATTTAGATTTTCAACTTGGTCCATGACATCTTTGTCAAGGTGAAACTGGAAGTAACAAGGATATCAACAATCCTAAACGTGTTTGACAGTAGCCGAAGCAATGATGTAACACAATCCATCTTTTGCCCCAACTTTTGCAAGATGGTTACTTCCATACTTCAATTTGACTCGATGAATCTTTTCGTAAAAGCACGAGCTTGGTTCAACCCCATAACCCAGGGAATGGCAATTTTGATCGCCAATACTTCATCAACATTTCATAGGGATGAAAAACTCGGGAATACGCATGCTATGCATGGAAAATGTAATTATGAGATTGAGATGCCTGAAGAAACATCCTTTCTTAGTTAACCATGCATTAGGTACCATGTTCAATCATTTTGTTTTTAAGTGAAATGGGTTTATGATCCCAACATGGTTGGCTCATGGTACCTAACACATGCAACTAAGAATGCATCATGAATTTTCATTCTTCCCCTTCTTTTTGTTTTTTTTTTGTAGAGGAAAACACAAGGATCATGTATGAGCAAACATGTAGAACAAAAAGTATGTTGAACGCATATGCATGATGATGCAATGACTGATGCAAAATGTGAGGCTAGAATGTGATAACGGACAAATGCAGGAACGATATGTTCATTATGATGTTGAAGAGATATTTATGCGATGCATGATATGAATGCATTTACAGACACGAGAGCCCGGAAAATCATCTCTCCTTACTTGCGCATTTGGGGGCACAATGCCCCATGTGTGCAGTTAAGAAGATGATATGGATCTTCCGACTTCCCACGACAAAAGACGAGACCCACATACAACGCATGTGTGATGGTATGATGCAGATGCGCATGCATGAAACAGAAAGAAAACACAACAAAGGGGTAATTTACATATACGAGACCAAAAAGATCCATCTTTTTAATACTACGTTTTAGGCATTATGGCGCCTCAACGTGTGTATTAAAAAGTGATGTATTACTCTAGAGAAACAAAATATCACTAGCAAAATGTGCTATTCACAGAAAAATGCATGAGAACAAATGGCACGGAGGGTGTTTGCTCTATGCCCCTATTTGGGAACCTATAGGATAATATATAGGGGTCTCTAATAACTACTCCCAAAGATTCATAACTCACACGGCTGTTTTCTAGAGGTATCATCACTCAAGATAATAATATTGTGGCGGTATGGAATACCAGCGACAACACATTATAAAGAGAGAAAGCTCTAGACGAGATTTCACTATTATCAAGCAAGTCGGAGACCTAGCATGATTATAGATTCACCTCCACTTCTTAGATTCCCATGAACCCGGGTATAGGGCCCCGTTTTTACTTAAACCCGTGAGTGCTTAGAATGCAGTGTAAAACTGTGAAAAGACAGCAATTATTACATTTTACACAGTTCAACAAATGCACACACAAAGTTTCACAATTCCACAATTCTTTAAAATAGGCCTAACTCACAAAAAACAGTCCCCAGTGGAGTCGCCAACTGTCACAACATGCCCTTTTGTGCGGAGTCGCCACCAACGTTTATTTGTGGAAAACGTCGGAAAAACCGAAGGAAACCGGTCAAAACGAAAATTCTAAGTTCGGGAGTTGTATTTACGTTTGAGGAAGGTATTAGCACCTCTCACGTTTGTCTTAAAGGACAACAACCTATTTTTTAGAATTGTGGAAATTGTGTTACATTAACTTTATTTCATTTTTTTTTTTGAGGTCGACAAAAGCGGGGCTTTTTCTCCTACGTACCCTCCATCGAAGAGGAAGTCAGACCTACGTAGTTCTTTCTTAAGAGTGAATCAAGCGATTCTTTTTACTTCAAAGGTCATCATTTTAAGGCGTTGGACCTTTAAAATGATCCATTTACTTGATAAGGAAAACTGAGATGATAAAACTTTCAAACCCTTTTTAGTGACTTTTTTGTGGACGAGCTTGACTAGGTGAGCTGATTTTAGCCTTAGTTTCACTTTAGTTATTAGTCAATTCGATTAAGAATGAGAAATCCCAAAGAGAAAACGTCCGATTGATTTTTTCGCTTCATTTTACTAAAAGGTATTTTTTGATTATTATATTATTATTTTACCTCTTTTTTTATTTCCAACGTGGTTACAGCACGACCGAACGGTCGAAATTCATTTTAACTGAAATTAACGGATATTACAAATCAAATGATCGGTGGAAATTTATTTTATTTTTTTATTAAGCGAGAAATGACTTAAATAAATGACTGAAGCACGTCAAAAGGGGGTACGGAAAGTAAATAAAACGAGAATAAAAGTACACAAAACAAATGGGGACCACCACGGGTACATAGAATGAATTGAAAAAGCTCGATTTGGAAACTTACCCGTTGAAGCACGAAGAACGGATGAAGAACGGTGAATAACGGAGGAAAACCTTCACGTATTTGCTTATGGAAACATCTCGGAAGCGTTACGGAAGCACCTCGGCTTGGATTTTCTTCACGGAAACAATTTTTTTCACCCAAAACAGCTGAAATACATCACCAGGAGGATCCGGGACCCTTAGAACAACCCCCTTCAGCCTATTTATAGGAAAAAAAGGGGAGGAGGTTGCCGCCCAGCTCGCCTGGGCGAGCTGGGTTGCTTCCTCCAGAAGCAATCCAGCTTCAAAAAATCATTCTGGACGGCCCAATTCAAAATTTTGAAATTGCTATTTGCACCCCCCCTAATTTTGATAAGTTCACCCCCTTCTTTTATAATATATGGAAAAGTTATGGAAGCCTTATAGAAGCATATAGGACTTGATTTTCTTCTTTTTTTTCTCTTCCCTTTCACCCGTATTAAGTGAAATATGCTTATTTAGGGTTATGGGAATTTTACGGAAGCATTACGGGTGTCCCGGAAGCCCCGGAATCCCATTTTTTAACCAAATGGGGGAGGTGGTTGCCACCTAGCTCGCCAAGGCGAGCTAGTTTGCTTCCACCTTAAGCAAGAAATTTCCCAGAAACCTCTAGAAGGGCCCAGATTCGCAAATTACTATTTGCATCTCCCATTTTACTAAATACACCCCCTTTCCCATTTTTTTGCTGATTCTTTTTCCGTAACGTTACGAAACTTTACAAATTTTGTAACGACACTTATTTTCTTTCCGTAAGGCTATGGAACCTTACGGATCATGTATTTACTCTTTTTTAGCTTTCGAAGAAGTTACGGAAACTTACGGATTGCGTAATAATACCTCCTCCTAGTTTCCGTTGCATTATAGAATTTCACGGATTGCGTAACCATGCTTTCTTTTGATTTCCGGCGCGTCTCGGGACTTCACATATTGTGCAACAAAGGGTGCCAAGTACCTCGAAGCGGCCAATCAAAGGTTGCATGTCATCAAGTAATAATCCCCGGACGAAATTAGGGTATGACAGTTACCATGGCAGATGAGCATGATCAGAGGACTACCCTTGAGGACTATTCAAGTGGCTCTATACCACAATATTTCACTAGCATTGCACGTCCTGAAGTGAAAGCGCACAACATCACCTACCCACATTCTTTGATCCATCTGATACAAGGGAATTTATTTCAAGGATTACCCAATGAAGATCCCTATGCACACTTGGCAACATTTATAGAGATTTGCAATACTGTTAAGATTGCTAGTGCACCAGATGAAGCTATCAGACTAGGCCTTTTCTCATTTTCACTGGCAGGAGAGGCCAAGAGGTGGCTCCACTCATTCAAAGGCAATAGTCTTAAAACCTGGGAAGAAGTGGTGGAAAAATTCCTAAAGAAGTACTTTCCAGAATCCAAGACTACTGAAGGGAAGGCAACAATATCTTCATTTCATCAGTTCCCTGATGAATCCTTGAGTGAGGCATTGGAGAGATTCAGAGACTTACTGAGAAGAACTCCCACCCAAGGATTCTCCAAGCCAATCTAGCTGAATATGTTCATAGATGGGCTAAGACCACAAACCAAGCAATTACTAGATGCTTCTGCTGGGGGAAAAATAAAGTTGAAAACCCCAGAAGAAGCAACTGAGCTCATAGAGAACATGTCAGCCAGTGATCATGCCATCCTGAGGGACAAAACCCATCAACCCGCAAAGAAGAGCCTGTTGGAACTAACATCACACGACGCCTTGTTGGCACAGAACAAGTTGCTATCTAAGCAACTTGAGATCCTAACGGAAACACTTGGTAAGTTGCCAACTAAACTGTCAATTGGACAACCTACACATTCTTCTGTTTTGCAAGTCACAAGTTGTACCATTTGTGGTGAAGCTCATGAGACAGGCCAATGCATTCCCAATGACGATAACACTCAAGAAATTCATTTCATGGGGAATCAGCAAAGGCAAGGGTACACTCAAGGAGGGTTTTCAGGCTTCAAGCAAGGTCCTTATAATCAGTAAGGACAGTGGAGGATACACCCTGGCAACCAGTTCAATAAAGACCAAGGTGGATCCTCAAACAGGCCAATTCAACAAGGGCCTAACATCTTTCAGAGGACAACTAAGTTGGAAGAGACCCTGACTCAGTTTATCTAGGTAACAATGTCGAATCATAAGAGTATTGAGTCAGCACTAAAGAACCTTGAAGTACAGATGGGACAACTAGCCAAGCAGATAGCTGACAAGTCATCAAACAGCTTTGGAGCAAATAGGGAAAATAATCCTAAGAAGGAATGCAAGGCTGTGATGACCAGGAGTAAAGGTTTGTGGAAGCTGAGGATGAAGAAAATGTGGTAGACAAGAAACAACTGAGTGAAAAGACAGGTGCTGAGGTTAAGAAAAATGATGTGAAGGGTAAAGAGAATCAAGAAAAAGGGAAGAAAATAATGGTCCAGAATAAAGAGATGGAGGACTAAGAAAAAGAAAAAGAAAGAGAAAAAGAAATAGAAAATGTGAAAAATAAAAATGAAAAAAATAAGGTTGCAGAGAAGAGTAGAAGTGGAAAGGTTATGGAAGAAAGTGTGGAAGTACCATATCCTGTGGTGCATTCCAAGAAAGAAAAAGATCGTCATTTTGCAAGGTTTTTGGATATTTTCATGAAATTGGAAATAACCATGCCCTTTGGCGAAACTCTGCAGCAGATGCCACTCTACTATAAATTTTTGAAAGATATGTTGACAAGGAAGCACAAGTACATTCATCGGGAAAACATCATAGTGGAAGGAAATTGTAGTGCTCTAATCCAAAAGATCCTTCCACCTAAGCACAAAGATCCTGGGAGTGTAACCATTCCTTGTTCAATAGGAGAAGTCAATGTGGGAAAGGTTCTGATTGATCTGGGAGCCAGCATTAATTTGATGCCACTCTCCATGTGCAGAAGACTGGGAGAGTTGGAGATTATGCCCACTCGAATGACTTTGCAATTAGTTGACCGCTCCATTACCAGGCCCTATGGAGTGATTGAAGACGTGTTGGTCAGGGTAAAGCATTTTATCTTCTCAGCAGACTTTGTGGTCATGGATATCTCTGAAGATATTGACATGCCTATAATCTTGGGAAGGCCGTTCATGTTGACTGCAAGCTGCATAGTTGACATGGGGAAGAGAAAGCTGGAGTTAGGTTTTGAAGACCAGAAAATTGATTTCGACTTGTTTGTGGAAGACAAGTCTGCTCCAGAACACAATGTTTGCTTGCAGGTAATGGGATAAGGTCAAGAGGTTATGGAGGTGAGAACCAAAACATGAGATTGCCCAGAGAGGTAAAAGTGTCAAGCTAATGACGTTAAAGAAGCGCTTCCTAGGAGGCAACCCAATTTTAATCTTTATTGTGTTTGTTTTTCATGCATTTGATCATTAGGAACTTGCTTAATAATCTTTACATGGAGCATATCAACCTCTCATTGGGAAAGGACTAATTTATAACTTAGAAAAAAAATATTTTTGAAAATTAGTCCTTTCGCTAAGTGCCTGCTTCTCACTAAGCACATAATAACTCATGCACTAAGCCACAAGTTCAAGCGCTTAGCGCACCACCCTGACACCTGAGGTTGATTATTTCCGCTAAGCTAGCCAAGGTTTGGCTAAGCCAAAATCAATTCGAGTTGAATTCCGCTAAGCGACAAACTGATCGCTGAGCGATGGCTTCACCTTGGCTAAGCGAGACCCAATGTCGTCAAGCGTGATGCATTGCGGTCAGAATTGAGGGCCATGGGACTGAGCGCGTAATCTGCTGGCTAAGCGGATATTCTTGTGGTTAAAACTGGATTCACTGTAGCTTAGCACCACTCATGGTCGCTGAGCTCAATCGCTTGCGACAGTATATGCGCTAAGCGATGCTATTGACCGCTCAGCGCCTGCTTCTTTGTACCTAAATTGCATAATTTTAGCTAAGCGGACTATAGCATGGCTTAGTGGGAATTGCAGGCTTTCTACTCTGCATATCTCGCTAAGCGACAACATTCTCATGCTAAGCCAAATTTTGTGGGAAAAAAATTGAATTTTTGCATTTGGCTAAGCGCGAGAACGCTGAACGGGAAGAAAAATTGAGAAACCAAACATCTCATCTTTTTGCTTAGCGAACCGCTTTGCTAAGCAAAAAGAACGAAATGTTCTTAGTGGGTGTAATGTCAATTACACCCATTCTTCGAAAATTTGCGCCCCTTCTGCTCCCTTTCTCTCTCAAACTGCTCCTTGTGCGTTTTTGCTTCTTCTACTCTGCATCTACTTGTTTTCATCAATCATCCGCAGCACAAGTAAGTTCTTTGATCTCTATCTTTGTTATTTTATCAAACCTTAGGTTAAAAAACTCTAGAGTAGGTTTAAACTTTTAGGGTATTGTTGTTTTAGGAATGATTTAAAGTTGAAACCTTTAGGTTCATTTTGTGCCTGAAAATTGTACTCAGGGTTGTGAGTGATTGTGAGATCCTAGAGGTGAAGGAGACATGCTCACCACTTGTGTTTTTGCAGTCTTTCATCTTGTTCTTTTCTTTGTTGTAAAGGAGGTTTTCGGACTATGGAAAGCTAAATCCTCTGTTAGATCTTCCCTGTAGGTACCTGATGTAAATATATTTCTATCTATATAATGATGTTTTGTGTGTTCTTTGTACTATCAGCTTTTCATTTCAGTGTGCTTTTACCCTGATCACGTAGATGCATGCTTTGTTAGGGTCATTCAACAGTGGAAACTGGTATGATTCTAAAGTCCTTGATAGTACGGGACTAAGTTATTGTGCTATCATGAGGAATCGGGGTACAAGAACTTAGTTGTGTATGTGTGTCTTAATGCGGTCTTGGTTGAGTTTAGTCTTACAAGAGGAATTTGCGGACGAGGCAACATAGGAACACATGAGCATTGTTAAATAGAGAACATCCTTTTTAGCATAAGGAACTTATGAGGAAGACCAACGCATTCTCTAGTTGTTTTTACGCAGTATTTCTCTTGCGTGATTTTCTTTCTTTTTGCCTAGATAGTTTAAATACCTGTTCATAACCACAGTCATATTTTCATACCAGACGCCTATTTATTGAAATAGCTTTCCAGATAACACAAGTTCCTCGAGAGTTCGATACTCGGTTCTTACCGTTTTATACTACTTGTGCGATCAGGTACACTTGCCGGTTGCGAACAACAGGCACAGAGCAAGACACCACAGCAGCCTGGGGATGGCCGGCAACGGGCAATAGACGCACCGCCGCCATCTCCAAAGCCCCTTTGCTCATCTGCAAAGGCTGCAGCGTTGCCTACGACCCATGGCCGACCAGCAGGAGACCAAGTCCAAAGCCAAAGGTAAGCAAAGTACTAGGTCCGTGACCGACAAGTCATCACGCGTCCAGCTCAAGACGTTAAAGAAGCGCTACTAGGAGGCAACCTAGTACATTTTAAATCTCTGCTTGTTCTTGTTATTTGATCACCTTTGTTTCTCAAGTCATAGTAGGACACACGTAGTTGCTCATGATCCTAGGAATTTAAATAAAATAAGCACAAGCTCGGAAGGTAGGTCATACCTCACAATATATATATATATATATATATATATATATATATATATATATATATATATATATATATATTTAGGTAGCAAAATACCTCATGAAAAAAAAACAAAAAAGGTAAAATAAAAATAAAATTTGTTAGCTAAAAAGCCAACATGCTTTTGAAAGGAAATGAACTTGCCATTCAGAACACAAGGATTTTGAAGAAAAATGTGTATGCACCTGAAGGGTGAATGCTGTGAAAATTTTCCTGAACGCCCAAAATGGACTCGAATGAATGCATGAATTGATGAAAGAACATGTTTTGGAAACACTTGGTTGACCTAAATAGGAAAAATGAATCCTGAGCCCTAGTGTCACATGACCATAAAAACTTGATGCTTGAGTGTCCACATGGGTGCATGCATGACCAATTTTGCATAAAATTTCCAAATCATCATTGTTGTATGTGTGTCATGGAAATAAATGTGGGACATCCCCTTTATCCCTGAACCACTGGCCAAACCAACACCCTGACATACATCATGTCCGGCCGTTCTGCAAGCCTTTTGACCCAAGACCTCAAACCACCATAAACCTTGATCCAGGATGAGAATTTCCATCCCTGTCCTCGGAAGAAGGAGCATTGGGGTCTCCCAAGAAAAAAAAAGTCATTCACTATTGAGCTGCTAACATGCTTCCAGAACAAAGAAAGTTCCCGATCAAAGATCGAAAGAAAACAAAAGATAAAAAGAAATTCCCGATCAAAGATCGCAAGAAAACAAAAGAAAAAGAAAAGTTCCCGATCGAAGATCGGAAGAAAATAAAAGAAATATATATAAAGGTCTTCGGACTAGACAATATTGGAATTGTCACAAGCAAATAAGAAAAGAAAGGAAACCACGACTTGAAGTGATCCTCTCCCTTTGATTGCCAACCAAAATCCTGTGCGTCGATGACTTTTTCGCCCCGCACTAAACAAAAACAGAAAAGGAAAAGGCCAAAACACTCAATGCCAAATTTCCCACAAAAAAAACACCATTCCCGAAATAGTCCTATTGATTCGTGATCATGCATGTAATCTTTGATTTGATAGGAAATGATTTGCAAAATCAAGTCATGACATATCTATGGTTCGAAATTAGGATAAAACACTTACCTGTGTGAGATTGATACACTTTGAGTGATTCTCTTTTATTTTGTTGGACCCAGTGTTTCCTCTAAATGGTCGTTTAGAAATGAAATGTTGTTGTCCGAAATCTCATTTGTGGTTATGAGAAGATTTTATCAGCATACTCTCCTTCCCCAATAAACACATTGTTTTTCTCCAAAAATTGTATGTTGCTCTGATCGGTTGGAGGTTTTATTTCTTTACTAAAGCATGTTCGCATTTTAATGAAAGAACACCGAGACTATTTTAGTCTCACAGTTATCAAGAACTACGTAGGTCTGAGTTCCTCATCACAAATTGAGGATACGTAGGAGCAAAAGCCCTGCTTTTGTCGACCACCCCACCTTTTGTTACCGTGACCCAAGAGACCGGTGGCATGCGGAGGCACCTGACGATAACCTGCACACACCCTTTGCTATCCAGCAACTCGAGAGTCTGGTAGCATGCGGAGACACCTTACGGTTATCCGCACCTTGTCATTCGGAGACCCCAAGTCCGATTGACAAGCAGAGACCAATGTGGTCATCTGCACCCTTTCCAGAGATGTCAACATCTTCCGGTAGAGACTATTTTAGTCTCACACCGCTTTCTCAAGAACTATGTAGGTCTGAGTTCCTCATCACAAATTAAGGATACATAGGAGCAAAAGCCCCACTTTTGTCGACCACCCCACCTTTGGCTATCGTGACCTATGAGTCCGGTGGCACGCGAAGACACCCGATGATTATCCGTGCACACTTTTTGCTATCGTGACCAGTGAGTCTAGTAGCATGCAGAGACACCTTACGGTTATCCGCACCTTTGTCATCCAGAGACAGCAAGTCTGATGACATGCAGAGATACCTTAACGTTATCCGCCCCTTTTGTCAGCTAGAGGCAAGTGAGCCTGTTGACATGCAGAGACTAACGTCTTCATCTGCACCTTCCCCGGAGATGTCAGCATCTTCCGGTCGAGACTGCGAAAAAGTCTCATTTGCTATTCGTAAGACTCAAAGCCCGATAGCATGCAGTGACTAACGTCGTCATCTACACCTTTCCCGGAGATGTCAACGTCTTCTGGCCAAGACTCGAAATAGTCTCATTTGCTATCTGTAAGACTAAAAGCCCGATAGCATGCAGTGACTAACGTTGTCATCTACACCTTTCCCGGAGATCTCAACATCTTCTGGCCGAGACTGCGGAAAAGTCTCATTTGCTATCCGTAAGACTCGAAGCCCGATAACATGTTGTGACTAACATCGTCATCTGCACCTTCCCCGGAGATGTCAGCGTCTTCTGGTAGAGACTGCGAAAAAGTCTCATTTGCTATCCGTAAGACTCAAAGCCCGATGGCATGCAGTGACTAACGTCGTCATCTGCACCTTTCTCGGAGATTTCAGCGTCTTCCGGCCGAGACTGTGAAAAAGTCTCATTTGCTATCCGTAAGACTCAAAGCCCGATAGCATGAAGTGACTAACGTCGTCACCTGCACCTTTCCCGGAGATGTCAGCGTCTTCTGGCCGAGACTTTTTTTTAGTCTCATACTTTTGTTACCCTGACACGTGAAGTCAGGTGGCGGGCGGAGATACCCGAGTGGTTATTCGTACAAAGACAAGTTCTGTTAATCCTGACCCTTGAAGTCAGGTGGCAGGCGGAGATACCCAAGTGGTTATCCGTACAAACACACTTTTGTTAATCCTGACCCGTGAAGTCAGGTGGCAGGCAGCAATACCCCAAGTGGTTATCCGTACAAAGAGAACTTCTATTAATCCTGACCCGTGAAGTCAGGTGGCAGGCGAAAATACCCCAAGTGGTTATCTGTACAAAGACAACTTTTGTTAACCTTGACCCGTGAAGTCAGGTGGCAGGCAGAAATACTCCAAGTGGTTATCCGTACAAAGACAACTTCTGTTAATCCTGACCCATGAAGTCAGGTGGCAGGCGGAAATACCCCAAGTGCTTATCCGTACAAAGACAACTTCTGTTAATCCTAACCCATGAAGTTAGGTGGCAGGTGGAAATATCCCAAGTGGTTATCCGTACAAAGACAACTTCTGTTAATCTTGACCCGTGAAGTCAGGTGGCAGTCGGAGATACCCGAGTGGTTATCCGTACAAAGACAACTTCTGTTAATCCCGACCCGTGAAGTCAGGTGGCAGGTGGAAATACCCCAAGTGGTTATCCGTACAAACACACTTCTATTAATCCTGACCCATGAAGTTAGGTGGCAGGCGGAAATACCCCAAGTGGTTATCCGTACACACACAGTTCTGCTACCGTGACCTGTGAGAAGTCAGGTAGCATGTAGAGACGCCCTATACGGTAATCCGCACACATTTCGAAGACAAAAATGTCTTCAGTCATTGCATGCCTTCAAAGGAAAAAATGTCCTCATCTACATTTCGAAGACGACAATGTCTTCAGTCATTGCATGCCTTCAAAGGCGACAATATCCTCATCTACATTTTGAAGACGAAAATGTCTTCAGTCATTGCATGCCTTCAAAGGCGACAATATCCTCATCTACATTTCGAAGACGACAATGTCTTCAGTCATTGCATGCCTTCAAAAGGTGACAATGTCTTCATTTGCATTTCGAAGACGATAATGTCTTCAGCTCAAAAACTTCAATATCCTTTTCCCCTGTGCTTTGTAGGACTCGACGTCCTTTGTTTGTATTGTCGCAACCTACCCTTCGGCGGGAGGGCGACGCGTGACTCGCGGGATGCGTGTTCCACGAAAGGAATACGCTCGGAGTCGCCACCAACGTTTATTTGAGGAAAACGTCGGAAAAACCGGAAAAGACGCGATCTACGAACTTTTAAGTGAAAGGTTCGGGAGTTGTATTTACGCACGGGGAAGGTATTAGCACCCCACACGTCCGTCCCAAGGGACGGCAGCCTTTAATCGAATGTGCAAACATGACTTTGATTTTTACGTTCCCTTTTATGTCCTTATATCCTTTATACCCTTTTTATATTTTTCTCTTTTTTGTGGTCGACAAGGGTGTTTCCCTTTGCTCCTACGTATTCCTCAATTTGTGATGAGGAAATCAGACCTACGTAGTTCTTTCTTATCAAGTGATTCTTTTTTACTTAAGTGGTGATCATTTTAAGGCGTTGGACCTTAAAAATGATCCATTTTACTTAGTGAGGAATTGAAATGACAAACTTCAAAAGCCTATTTTTGTGGACGAGCTTGACTAGGCGAGTTGATTTTAGCCTTAGTTTCACTTTAGTTATTAATCAATTCGATTAAGAATGAGAAATCCCAAAGAGAAAAACGTCCTATTGATTTTCCGCTTTATTTTACTAAAAGATGTTTTTTTGATTATTATATCATTTTTTACCTCTTTTTGATTTCCAACGTGGTTACGGCACGACCGAACGGTCGGAATTCATTTTAACCGAAGTTAACGGATAATACAATTCAAACGTTCGGTGGAAACTGATTTTATTTTTAAGTTAAGCGAGAAATGACTTAAGCACGTCAACAGGGGGTATAAAAAGTAAACAAAACGAGAATAAAAATGCACGAAACACAATATGGACCACCATGGGTGCATAGAATGAATCGAAAAGCTTGGTTCGAGGTACTTACCCGTTGAAGATCGAAGAACGATGAAGAACGAATGAAGAACGTCGAAGAACGGTTGAAACCTTTGCGAAATTCCTCACGGAAAACGTTACGGAAACGTTTCGAAAGCGCCTCGGCTTAGATTTTCTTCACGGAAACAATTTTTCCAAGCAAATTCGAAAGAGAGAGAAGTGCCAAAGGGGCTGAACCCCTTTCTTCTTCACTTCCTCCCCTATTTATAGCAAAATAGGGGAGGTGGTTGCCGCCCAGCTCGCCCAGGCGAGCCAGGTTGCTTCCTCCAGAAGAAACAGCCTTCTGGAGGAATATTCTGGAGGGCCCAAGTGGGCCTGGGTGCTATTTGCACCCCCATTTTTACTAAGTACACCCCCCCTCTGCTTTTTTTGGTGATTCTTTTTCCGTAAAGTCACGGAAACTTACGAATTCCGTAACGATACTTGTTTTCTTTCCGTAATGTTACGGAACCTTGGTGATTACATAATCATCCCCTTTTTGACTTACGGAATGTTACGGAACCTCACTTAATTATGCAACGATGCTTCCATTTGATTTCCGGTGTGACACGGAAACTCACGGATTGTGCACCTATATTTTTTTTGGTTTTCCGGCATGTCCTGGAATTTCACAAATTGCCTAATGATGGGTGTCAAGCACCTCACAAGGACCAAAGAAAGGTCGCATGTCATCAAGCAAAGGTCCCCGGACGAAATTAGGGTATGACAGTTGCCCCTCTTTACTTGCCTTTTATTGGAGATAAAAGGTGATGCAATCCTACTCCGCAAGGGCATTGGATAGAAAAACTCCAAGTAGATTGGGCCAGAGATGCAAGAGAAGGCCCTAGGGTTCTTATGAGCCTTAGGGTAGATTTCGGGCCCATGGAGCTTGTAGGCCTAGGATCTTCTTCATCAATGGATTCCTTTGCTTCTTGGAAGATAAATGGCAGCGGAATGGAGAAGGAAGAGAGAGAGGAGACGCCACTTCAAGGAGAAGATGAGTCTAGAAGAAGCTCACCACCATAGGAGGCCATGGATAAGAGCTTGGAGGAAGAAGGAGATGAATGAAGGGAGAGGGAGAGAAGAGCACGAAATTTTGTGCTCAAAAGGAGCTCTGAAATCTGAAGTTAATATTCAAATGATCAAAGTTGAAAAAAATGCACACACATGACCTCTATTTATAGCCTAAGTGTCACACAAAATTGGAGGGAAATTCAAATTTCACTTGAATTTGAAATTGAATTTGTGGAGCCAAACTTTGGAGCCAAAATTTCACTAATTATGATTAGTGAATTTTAGTTATGGTTCAGCCCACTAATCCAAGATCAATTCCAAGATTCTCCACTAAGTGTGCTTAGGTGTCATGAGGCATGAAAAGCATGAAGGACATGCACAAAGTGTGACTATATGATGTGGCAATGGGGTGTAGTAAGCAAATGCTCACCTCCCCCTCTAAAATTTAATTGGATTGGGCTTCTACCAATTCAATTAAATTTATTTCCAACCACACACATCAAATATCCACTTAGTGCATGTGAAATTACAAAACTACCCCTAATACAAAAACTAGTCTAGGTGCCCTAAAATACAAGGGCTGAAAAATCCTATATTTCTAGGGTACCCTACCTACATTATGGAGCCCTAAATACAAGGCCCAAAAATAATGAAACCTTAATCTAATATTTACAAAGATAAGCGGGCTCGTACTTAGCCCATGGGCCCGAAATCTACCCTAAGGCTCATAAGAACCCTAGGGCCTTCTCTTGCATCTCTGGCCCAATCTACTTGGAGTTTTTCTATCCAATGCCCTTGCGGAGTAGGATTGCATCATTCCCTCCCCCTTGAAAAGGATTTGACCTCAAATCCTGAGGTTCTTGATACTCTGGGCTCCTTCCCTTAACACCTGTAAAAAGAACAAAAACATATGTATTAGTGGTGTTTAGTATGTTGAAGTAAGGTAAGGTCTGAAAACTCATTTCCTGGGCATCTTCCCATGAAGGAACATGGTTCCTCACCAACTCAATGAGTGGTGCTACAAGTATAGAAAAATATGGGGCAAACCTTTTGTAAAAGTTCGTTAAGTCTTGGAAGCCCCAAATTTTTCTTACACTTGGTGGAGCGGGCCACTCAGGAATGACCTTTATTCTCTTAGGGTTCATGGGAACCCTTTGATCACAATTTAAAAAATTAAGAAAAGTAAAGCAATAGAACATACCTTTTTCTGTATTTTCATGTTGATTATTCCTACCAAAAAGTATGACAAACCTAAGGTGTCCCATATGAGTGCCTAAGTTTGTATTGAAACTAAAAATAAGAACAAACCTACCTAATGAGTCCCTATGTACACAAATCATGAAGATGTTGGGTGCATGAGTAATTTTACAAACGAGTGTTGCACCACCCAAAGCATTCATCACACCACCTATTTTAGGGATTTGGTGCCTAATAATACCTATTTTGGGCACCAACAAAGCACAAGGATTTAATCTCTTGCGAACCAAACCCTCATCCAACAACTCCTTTACTTGAGGAATAAACTCAAGCCTAAGAGATGTGGCAATGCTAACAAGTGTCTTTTTACAAAGGAGAAAATGTGGAGGTTGTCTAAGAAGGGAAGTTTCTTTAATATTTGTCTTTATTTCAAAATGTCTTTCCTTCTTAGCTAACCTCTTGGAGGAGACACTTACCTCCTTACACTCCTCCTTAACCATTAAAGGTTGTCCTTCTTCTTGGGGGTAGATCTCTTCACTAGATTCTTCCCCTTTTGCTTCTTCACTTTTACTAGAGGAAGGTGAAGTAGTAGCCTCATCTTGGCTACTATAAATGTCTTGGCCCCTCATAATCATGGTTTTCTTGGTGGGGCATTGAGAAGTAATGTGTCCTCTTCCAAGACATTTAAAGCACTTCATGGAGCTAGTCTTCTCTTGCATACTAGCCTTAAGGGGTTGCTTTTCTATTGTCTTCCCCTTATCATCTTTGGGCTTAGAAGGTCTCACCCCTAAGATTCCTTGACCTTGGTCTTTCTTTGGATAAGAGTGAGAGCCATAAGATTTTGAAGTAGACTTCCTTTTAAGTTGTTGCTCTACCCTTATTTCCCAATCTAAATTGGCCTCTACATTGTCCTTCCCATGGAAGTATGGGAGTTTAATGTTAACCTCTTGAGGCTTTCTTTCATTTTCTCTCCTATGGGAGTGAGGTCTAAGATGTGACCTATGCCTTCCTTCATAATAGTCACGAAGTTCTTCACTTAGGCTCTTGCAAGAGTTATGACTACTATAGGAGACATGTTTTTCTCTTTTCATTTCTTTCATTATTTTTCTTCTTTCTTCCTCTCTTATTTTCTTTCTTTCATCTTGACTTATTTCTTCCACTCTTTTTTTACCTTTTTCTTTTCTCTCTTGTTTTTCTTTCCACAACTTAAGGGATCTCAACTCATCTAATATCTTAAACAAGGGGTCCTTAGGAGTAGAACCCTCACCATTAACACTAGATGAAGAATGAAGACTCATGTTGGTTCCTAAGTTATGGTTCTTTCTTGTTGGGGGTTTGAAAACAAAAGGTAAAATAAACTATGGTTGAAACTAGCCAAAATAAACACTAAAAGAGGTGTGAAAGATAAGGTAAAAACTAATTAGTAAAAGGCAAGCTATCTAGGCAGTTTGACAATGGAGGGTAAAGGAAATAAGCTATGAAAATAAGCAAGAAATTAAAGTGCAAGAAATGCAAACTAGGCGGATCCTAAGAGTGTTTGGATGACCTCATTTAAGGTTCCCAACAAAACACTCACTATCCTAAGGGGAAATTGCCTAAAATTATTACACACAAATGGAAGTAGGGTGACCTAGCGGAGGCTCCCAACTTACTTCCAATGAAAAGGCCTTTTTGTTACAAAATTTGAAAGCAAAGCAAATTGCCAATTACAAAATTACAAAGAAAAAAGTCCTCAATTGTGGTGGCTATTCTCTCTTTAGTGTTTCACTCAATTTGGAGTGCTTCTTAGTCCAATAGCTCTTAAGGTGGTTGGCCCCTTGCTTCTTGACTCAAATTCTTCAAGATATGGCACCAATCCTCCTTTCCAATTCCCTATATGGCAACTCACAAGCAAGGAAACAAAGAGACAAGCAATAACCAAAGACAAAAAAAAAAATGAAATGAAAGCTAAACCAATAGAGTTTTAACAAGACAAATTTCCAAGGATTATTCAACAATTAAAGCAATGAAAAGCACAAAAAGCAAGCTAGGACTCAAAGAGAAACCTAGAATGGCTCTAGAGTAGAGTAGAAAAACTCTAAAAAAAAAGACTCAAGAAACCTCTAGTTTTGGCACTTGTTTTCACAATAATGTTCAATTGAAATTTCAGAACTAGGATTGGTATAAAATATGCACCAATTATAGAACAAATTTTGAGCCAAAACAACAAGCACACTTTCCTTTCACTTTTCTTTTTTTCCTGGACACTGATTTTTCTGCCAACTTGTGAGATTTTTATTATTTTTTTCTTTAATCCAAATCGCTTGATTCTTTTTTTATAATTTTGGTCCAGATGTCTAGAAAATTCAGTAAAAGTTTCAGCTCAAAAAACATAGTTACCAATTATCAGTAATTTATACAAGTTCGTATGTTCAAGCTGCCAGCACCAGCGATTTCAGCCTAGAAATCAAGAGTAGTGTTTATGTTGCTTAAGGCTTGGATAGTTACAATTTGTGTTTGCTTATGCTCAATTATCTTGAATAACACAATTAAAGAGAGCTTAAGACTTATTTTGATTCACAAATCCAGCCACAACTCAGCACCACAACTCAACTTCATCATAGGCATCATGTAGGAAACTTAGAAAGCAAAAAAAAAAGTTCAAGAACAAGACTACTTCTAGGAATTGATTTAGAACATGTTATGAACTAAATAACATGCATGAATTAGACTCAAAATTCAAAAGATAGGCTAAGAATGACAAGAATACATGAACAAATGTATCTAGAATTCAATCAACAAAATAAAATTCAACACAAACTTAGAACATAATGTGACAATTACTATGACTAAACATGACTCTAAGACAACATGGATTAAGTGATTTACACTTAGATTTTTGTGTTTTTTTTTTCTAATCAATATTTTGGAACAAAATTTAGATCTAAAGGTTCAGCACAAGAATATTATGAATGAAAATTGATAGAACCTAAAATCAACACAAAAACAAGATTCAAGAGTAGATCTACAAAATTTGAACCATGGAAATGCAAGAACAAGTGTAGATCTAAGATTTAATCGGTTTATTTTTTTTTGAATCTACTCTATCCAGCACCAAACCACAAGACAATGGAGGATATACATGGAGAATAAGATGAAGAACAAGGAATTAAAGAGAATTCACCGAACAAAAAGATAGAGGAAGCAAAAGAACATCACCTAGATGAAGATGCTCTGATACCACATGATGCAAGCTCCATTGGAGCTTGTAGGCCTAGGATCTTCTTCATCAATGGATTCCTTTGCTTCTTGGAAGATAAATGGCAGCGGAATGGAGAAGGAAGAGAGAGAGGAGACGCCACTTCAAGGAGAAGATGAGTCTAGAAGAAGCTCACCACCATAGGAGGCCATGGATAAGAGCTTGGAGGAAGAAGGAGATGAATGAAGGGAGAGGGAGAGAAGAGCACGAAATTTTGTGCTCAAAAGGAGCTCTGAAATCTGAAGTTAATATTCAAATGATCAAAGTTGAAAAAAATGCACACACATGACCTCTATTTATAGCCTAAGTGTCACACAAAATTGGAGGGAAATTCAAATTTCACTTGAATTTGAAATTGAATTTGTGGAGCCAAACTTTGGAGCCAAAATTTCACTAATTATGATTAGTGAATTTTAGTTATGGTTCAGCCCACTAATCCAAGATCAATTCCAAGATTCTCCACTAAGTGTGCTTAGGTGTCATGAGGCATGAAAAGCATGAAGGACATGCACAAAGTGTGACTATATGATGTGGCAATGGGGTGTAGTAAGCAAATGCTCACCTCCCCCTCTAAAATTTAATTGGATTGGGCTTCTACCAATTCAATTAAATTTATTTCCAACCACACACATCAAATATCCACTTAGTGCATGTGAAATTACAAAACTACCCCTAATACAAAAACTAGTCTAGGTGCCCTAAAATACAAGGGCTGAAAAATCCTATATTTCTAGGGTACCCTACCTACATTATGGAGCCCTAAATACAAGGCCCAAAAATAATGAAACCTTAATCTAATATTTACAAAGATAAGCGGGCTCGTACTTAGCCCATGGGCCCGAAATCTACCCTAAGGCTCATAAGAACCCTAGGGCCTTCTCTTGCATCTCTGGCCCAATCTACTTGGAGTTTTTCTATCCAATGCCCTTGCGGAGTAGGATTGCATCAAAAGGAAAGTAAAGATAAGACACTAATTTCGTTCCTCCCGATTGACGAGAGTCGCGGGTGACCATGACTTGTCGTTCCTAGAATTTCACAAATTGGCTAATGATGGATGCCAAGCACCTCACAAGGACCAAAGAATGGTCGCATGTCATCAAGCAAAGGTCCCCGGACGAAAATCAGTGTATGACACTAATTTCGCTCCTCTCGGTTGACGAGAGTCGCGGGTGACCATGACTTGTTGTTCCTAGAATTTCACAAATTGCCTAATGATGGATGCCAAGCACCTCACAAGGACCAAAGAATGGTCACATGTCATCAAGCAAAGGTCCCCGGACGAAAATCAGTGTATGACACTAATTTCGCTCCTCTCGGTTGACGAGAGTCGCGGGTGACCATGAAATTTCCGCATGTAAATGACTTGTTGTTCCCGGAGAAACAAAAGGTGCAGAAGACTGTGTCAGCCTCTGCATGCTATCAAGCGTTCTGTCTTACAGATAGCAAAAGAATGTTTATACGGATAACCACTCGGGTATTTCCGCGTATCATCGGGCCCGCCGCCTCTGGATGATACAAGGGTGCAGAATGACCAAACTTGGTCTCTGCTTGTCATCGGGCCCGCCGCCTCTGGATGACAAAAGGGTGCGGATAACCGTAAGGTATCTCCGCGTATCATCGGGCCCGCCGCCTCTGGATGATACAAGGGTGCAGAATGACCAAACTTGGTCTCTGCTTGTCATCGGGCCCGCCGCCTCTGGATGACAAAAGGGTGCAGATAACCGTAAGGTATCTCCGCATATCATCGGGCCCGCCGCCTCTGGATGATACAAGGGTGCAGAATGACCAAACTTGGTCTCTGCTTGTCATCGGGCCCGCCGCCTCTGGATGACAAAAGGGTGCGGATAACCGTAAGGTATCTCCGCGTATCATCGGGCCCGCCGCCTCTGGATGATACAAGGGTGCAGAATGACCAAACTTGGTCTCCGCTTGCCATCGGGCCCGCCGCCTCTGGATGACAAAAGGGTGCGGATAACCGTAAGGTATCTCCGCGTATCATCGGGCCCGCCGCCTCTGGATGATACAAGGGTGCAGAATGACCAAACTTGGTCTCTGCTTGCCATCAGGCCCGCCGCCTCTGGATGACAAAAGGGTGCGGATAACCGTAAGGTATCTCCGCGTATCATCGGGCCCGCCGCCTCTGGATGATACAAGGGTGCAGAATGACCAAACTTGGTCTCTGCTTGCCATCGGGCCCGCCGCCTCTGGATGACAAAAGGGTGCGGATAACCGTAAGGTATCTCCGCGTATCATCGGGCCCGCCGCCTCTGGATGATACAAGGGTGCAGAATGACCAAACTTGGTCTCTGCTTGCCATCGGGCCCGCCGCCTCTGGATGACAAAAGGGTGCGGATAACCGTAAGGTATCTCCGCGTATCATCGGGCCCGCCGCCTCTGGATGATACAAGGGTGCAGAATGACCAAACTTGGTCTCTGCTTGCCATCGGGCCCGCCGCCTCTGAATGATACAAGGGTGCAGAATGACCAAACTTGGTCTCTGCTTGCCATCGGGCCCGCCGCCTCTGGATGACAAAAGGGTGCGGATAACCGTAAGGTATCTCCGCGTATCATCGGGCCCGCCGCCTCTGGATGATACAAGGGTGCACGTCACATGACCTCAGGGTCAGTATGACAAAGATTATGGGGCGGCCGACAAAAGCAAGGCTCTTGCTCCTACGTATCCTCCAATGAGGAACTCAGACCTACGTAGTTCTGGATAACTTGTGAGACTTGAAAAGTCTCCATCGGAAAATGCTGACATCTCCGGAAAGGGCGCAGATGACCACATTGGCCTCTGCTCGTTGATCACACTTGGGGTCACTGAATGACAAGGTGCGGATAACCGTAAGGTGTCTCCGCGGGCTACCAGCTCTTGGGTCATGGCAACAAAAGGCGGTGTGGTCGACAAAAGCGAGGCTCTTGCTCCTACGTATCCTCCAATGAGGAACTCAGACCTATGTAGTTCTGGATAACTTGTGAGACTGGAAAAAGTCTCGGTGTTTTCTCCACTAAAATGCAAACATGCTTTAGCAAAGAGACAATTATTCCAACTGATTTAGAGCAGCATATGCTTTTTTGAGTGAAAAACAATGCGTCTACCGGGGAAGGAGAGTCTGCTGATGAAATCTCCCATAACCATAAATGAGATTTTGGATGTTAGCATTTCGTTTCTAAATGACCATTTAGAGGAAACACTGGGTTCGACAAAAATAGAAGAAATCCACTCAAAGTGTATCAATTTCGCACAGGTAAGTGTTTCATCCTAATTCCGAACCATAGATATGTCATGACTTGACTTTGCAAATTATTTCCTATCAAATCAAAAATTACATGCGTGATCATGGATCAAATAGGACTTCCCTTGGGAATGGGTTCTTTTGGTGGTTTCTTCTTTCGGCTTTTTGTGTGTTTTTGGCTTTTAATTTTTCTGGCTTTTTCTTTTTCTTTTTTTTTGTTTAGTGCGGGGCGAGAAAAAAAAAGTCGCTAGTGCACGGGATTTTGGTTGGTAATCAAAGGGAGAAGACTATTTTAGGTCGTGGTTCCCTTTCCTTCTTTTTTCGTTCATTTGGTGACAATTCTGTATTGTTCAGATATTGTCCGGTCCAAAGACCTCTCTGCATATTTCTTCTGTTTTTTCCTTCGATCCCCGATCAGGGGCTTTCTTTCCTTCTTCTTCTTCTTCTTCTTTTTTTTTTTTTTACTTTCTCCCATTCTTTGATTGGGAATTTTCTTTCTTTTCCTTTTGCTTTCTCCCACTCTTTGATTGGGAATTTCCTTTCTTTTCTTTTTTTGCTTTCTCTTTGATTGGAAATTTTCCTTCTTTTCTTTTTTGCTTCCGAGGGTAAGGATTGACATTCTCACCTTAGGTCAAGGTTTATGGTGAGTCAGGATTTTGGCTCAAGGTTTGTAGAATGGCTAGACATGATACATGTCGGGGTTTGGTTTGGTTCAAGGATAAAAGGGATGCCCCACATTATTTCCATGACACAAATGCAAAAATGATGATTTAGAAACTTTATGCAAAACTGGTCATGCATGCACCTATGCGGACACTCAAGTGTCAAATTTTTATGGTCATGTGATGCTAGGGCTCAGGATTCATTTCCTCTATTTTAGATCAACCCAAGGTTTCCAAAATATGTTCTTTTATCAATTTGTGCATTCCTCCAAGTCATTTTGGGCGTCCGGGGAAATTTTCACAGCATTCACCCTTCAGGTGTAGACACGTTTTTTTCTTCAAAAATCGGTTATGATCGATGAAATTTTTTTTTTTTTTAAAAAAAAAAGAAAAGTTGGAAATCGTCTCTTTTCAAAAGCATGTTGGTCTTTCAGCTCGACAACTTATTTTCTCTTTTTCCACCTTTTTCCTTACTTGCTTTCTTCTTTTCCTTTTTGTTCTCTTTTCCATTTCATTCATTTCATTTTTTCTTTTCTATTTTTATTTTTATCATGATTTTTTGTTTGTTTTACACATATATTCTTTGGACGATGTTCCTAAACGAAGAACTCTACACGGTTCCAGAATTCCAAACATCATCAATAGTAATGATATATAAACACTAACGCAACAATCTAAACAAAAACGTATGCGCTGTACAAATGACAATCGAAACAACAAAAACAAACATTAGTCTCTCAAGTCAAAACAATAACATAGAATAAAAATGACAAAAGAAATATGAAAGAAAACATGAATCTGGGGATCTCCCAGTCACGTATCTCCACTCCCTCCCAAGAAGTCAAGCAAATCGGCCATCTCCTCATCCTCGTGGGCCTCTTCTCCGTCGCCGGGAGCTTCTGGGGGTGCCTCTCCTGCTTGGGCCTCGGGCCAATCTCCGGGCCATGCAACCTCTGCCCTGAACTGGTCTGGAGTAGGGCATGAAAAAGAAGCGAAGCCCTGGCTCTGCATGCTAAGGCTCATCTGGTACAGACAATCATGGGTCCGTACATGTGCTCGGTGGTTGGCCGCCTGCTGGCGAACCAAATGCCGTAAATACTGCTCCATGTCAAATGCCCCAGCCTGGCCAGCCTGATGAGGTGGTGGGGGCGCGCCTGCGGCCTGTGGAGCATCACCCTGAGCCTGTCTCTGGGTACAGTACTTCTCAATAAAAGCCCGGGTGATGGGCGGCCGAATCACCTTGGTAGGTGCAACGGGGACCCCGAACGACTGGCAGAGTCCTGTGATCAGTGCGGGGAATCCCAGGGCCCTGTTGGACTTATCTGGGTCCAAAGGGTGCCTAGTCGGCGCCATACCTGCAAAAATATAGATGGCATCAGCGATCAACTGAGCCACATGGATGCTCATCCGTGTCAGGATGGCGTACACCAGCTAACACTTTGGCATGGGAAGGTCGGAATTATGATCGGTGGGCAGGATGTTGCTGAGGAGTAACGTCATCCATATCTGGGTCAGGGTGGTCATGTTGGTGCGCATGATTCGCACCCGCCTCCCTGCAGCAGTCCGGGCAAAATCCTGCCCCGGTATACGTAGCAGCTGGGCGATGGCCTCCTCATCGAACCCATCAGACCGGTTCCTCCTCTGGCCATACTCACATTCCTGGCCCTCTTCCAACACCAACGGATATCCTAGGAGTTGGCCGATAGCGTCGGCATCAAACGGGATCCACTGACCCCTTACCCAGGATCTCATGTCACGCACGCCCTCCTCTGTTGGCCAAGCATTGGCATAAAACTCAAGGACTATTTCTGGATCAAACTTGGCCATGGGAGTAACCAGTGATGCCCACCGCCGGCGCCCTATTTCCTCCTGGAAATCAGTATACTCGTCGTCCCTGAGCTGGACGCGTCGCTCCCGGAGAAACGACCATCCCTTGATGGCCTCGAAGCACTGCTGGTGTACAGTGCTCCTAAAGCGGTGACTGTCATACTCCGGAGCGGAACTAGTTCCTTCGGCTGCCTTGTCCTTCCTGGACCTCTTTGAGGCAAGCTTCCTCGGGGCCATTTCTTGCGAAGGCAAAAATTTGGAAAGTTAGTTTTACCAGTGGGACACTACTCTTAAAACAAAAATGGCGTACAACCTCCTCCCATAAATACAAACATCAATGTAAATTTAGAGCAAGCTTATGCGCATATTTCCTCACGAACGTTCACTTGCACAAGACATCCTATCAACTAAGAAAAATGCACCCATATACAATCAAGGTAGCTTCATTACCTAGATTATGTACTTCCAAGGTGTATTTGTTATTTACATCACACACGCCTCCTTGGCTTAATTTACATACATGCATACTCAAAGCATTTTGGGGTACCAAAAACTGCACATGCGCTCATCTTGGTATTTCTAATACCCATACATATACAAACTTCACGATGAATCTTGACTACCTACACAATAAGGTGCTACCTTTCATGCTTTTTTTCAAGTTTTTGCTACCTAAAGCCACATGCAAATTCAAGCATATTTTCCTTTGCTGACTAAAATTGTATTCAAATTAGAAGGTATATATTTTTTTGTAATATGTTTTCTTCACATAACATGCAACATATTTATATATATTTTTTGTGAGACATTTTGACTACCAAAAATTATATATACATACATCCAAGTATTTTGCTATCATACCCAAAGTGTAAATTGCCAAAGGTATCTTGCTACCTATTCTAAACCTACACATTCATGACGAGCAAAATTCCTAAACATCTAGGCGTAGGGAAAATATTGTAGTGTGGCCCATAGCTGATTGCTGGCCAAAAAGGGTAACTTTACCCAATATGCACCTCCTTTTGTGTTCTTTTTGCATAAAATTTTAGTTTCTAGGCCTAGGATATATGTGGGGCAATTACTCTAGCCTTTTTCGGGAATGAATACATATTCCAAAAATAGAAAATATGTACAAACCAAAATGCCCCATGGGTTGTTTCCTTACAAAAGTCACGCGCTAATGCCATTGAGGCATTTCACCGAACACTTGGTGGGCGCGCGTTTAGGCGTCAATAGCAAGAGAACGGGGACAATGTGGCATGTCCCATTGTTTCAAAATGCATTATAGGCCTAGGGCCATCCCATACCAACCCCTAATTCAACCTAATCAAGCAAGAAAACAAACCAAAATTGCCCCATATATTTGAGCACACTCCCACAATTTAGAGCACCAAAAGGAGATCAAAATACACCAATGAAAAGCTAGAAAGCTTAGGGATGGAACACTTACTTGGTGGTGATGAACAAAAGCGCAAAACGGAATCAAAAAATGCGAAAAAGGATGACCCTAGGGCTGCAAACTCGTCAATCCCGTGGGTATGGCTTTTGAAAGGGGGGAAAAGAAGTTTTTGAATGTAAAAACGCCCCCCCTTTCGTCATTCTTATAATTTGGTGCAGGGGTGGCTCGCCCAGGCGAGCCCAGCTCGCCCAGGCGAGCTAACCTGCATTTTTTTTTTTTTGAGGGGAACATTAACCATGTCCCCTCCCTTCTCATGGATTAGCATCTTGCCTAACTTGAACTTACTTAGGTTAGAATTAGGCGTTGATTACTTATTCTTACAAATAGTAAAAGAAAGCTGCAAAATACAAAGGATACGGGGCTGCCTCGCAGCGACATTCTCTGCTTATCTCGCGCAGTGACCCCATCCCTACTTGCATCCGTCCTTAAGTACCTGCAAGTAATAAACAACCAGGTATGGCCAATCTTGACAGCGTCATTATCTTACCTTGATTGGTTTCTGCCGTTCATGTTTTGTCTCTACCCCCAGAAGGTAGCCCAAGATGATCCTGCCCCTGTTTTTTTACCACAACAATATGCATGTGTATGCGTATGCGTATGCGTATGTATGAATGTTTTCAAACGCAGCAAATTTAGGGAAAGTTGGTTCAGGTTCAATTCTAATTAAGCGCTTGGGGGATCCCATGAACTGAGCGGAAGGGCTCAGGTGATCACAGATTAACGCAAGGTGTGAAACTAACGTGAGGACTAAAAGCCTCGAATCCACGTTCATTTCTTTGAAAGATTGTAACGAGAGATACAACAGACAGGAAATCCCTGGGGGAAATCCAGAAAACGCATAAAGATAAAGAACATGCAGCGACATCCTTAATTGCCCCAGCTTCTAAGCATAATATTGTTTGACGACATCAGAGTTCACGGGTGAAGGTAGCTCTTCACCATCCATGTTGGTAAGCACCAGGGCTCCTCCGGAAAAAGCCCTCTTCACAACAAAAGGCCCTTCGTAGTTCGGGGCCCATTTCCCTCGATGGTCCTTGACAGCATGGGACATTTTCTTTAGCACAAGGTCTCCCTCATGGAACTTGCGTAAGCGTACTTTCTTGTCGAATGCACTCTTCATTCTTTGCTGGTATAAGCGCCCATGACTCATGGCCGTTAAGCGCTTACCCTCAATGAGGTTGAGCTGATCGTAGCGTGTTTGAGCCCACTCTGATTCCTTTAATCCGGATTCTGCCAAGATCCTTAATGACGGGACTTCTACCTCAAACGGTAACACAGCCTCCATCCCATATACCAATGAGAACGGCGTTGCCCCAGTTGACGTTCGCACTGAAGTCCGGTAACCGTGTAACGCGAATGGGAGCATCTCGTGCCAATCCTTGTATGACACGGTCATCTTTTGGATAATCTTTTTGATATTCTTATTGGCCGCTTCCACGGCTCCATTCATCTTTGGCCGGTAGGGCGTGGATTGTGATGCTGGATTTTAAACTCCTCGCACATTTCCGCCATCATCTTATTATTCAGGTTGGTGCCGTTGTCCGTGATATCTTCCTTGGCAAACCATATCGGCAGATGATCTCTTTCTTAATGAACCTGACCACCACATTCCTCGTGACATTGGTATATGAAGCCGCCTCGACCCACTTGGTGAAATAATCTATCGCTACGAGGATGAAGCGATGACCATTCGAGGCCTTGGGCTCGAATGGATCTC
>NC_041015.1:42173154-42280086 GCF_004193775.1 Glycine soja
TAAGTTTGAGCTCCTTACTGGTGCCCCACAAAGCCCCTCAAAACTTGTTCCTACTCCACTCTTCTTTTCGAGCCTTTTTCGTTTCTCGCTCTAGCGCTTCAGTCGTGGTCATGTTGATATCTTTCAGCTCATCATTCTTTCCTGACCCTAGTGACCGCCACCTTCAGCTTCTCTTTTACCACTCTCATTCTTTCGAGCTCGGCTTTCAAAGCTTGCACTTCTTCACTTTCCTCAGGAATTTCAACCTCTTCACCACTCAAACCTTTTAGCTTTAGGAGCCAAGTTATCCCTTGCGTTCTAGACTTCAACCATTTGCGATAGCCGCCTATGATGCCATTGCTACTTCCCTTAAGCTCCTTATCTTTTCTTTCCACTCTATTCCATGCTTTGCGGATCCTTTGGAGTGTCTTCGCATTTGCTTCATTGAAACCTCGCGCGATGAAAGGCGCGATGATTTCCTCCGACAGGCACCTCTCATAGGGTAGCCTAACTGTGTTATGGCCAGCACGGGATTATAATTAATACAACCCCTCGTCCCTATCAAATGGATATTTAGGAATCCTTCACATGAGCGTAACATTCATGCCTCTCCTTCTTTCCACCATGGGAACCACTGATGGACGCTCTCGTCATGCCTGCCAAGAGTTCTTCCCAATTTGCTTTTCCCTTTCCGGAGCACATGCGATGACCTTGTAGGGGACAAACAGATCTACCTTCATGATTAAAAACATGGGATACCAACCATACATAAAGAGCGAGCGTACAACAGACAATTTTTGCACTACTCTTATCACATCTCAAGTTAAATGTATCATATGTATTCGCCAAAACAGCGATGACTGGGCTTTCCCTTCTGTGGTGATAAGCAAGGAAGGCATCGATTGCCGCTAGATCCACCAACCTGTCTACATTCGAGAATAGTACTGTCCCAAACACTAGCAGAGCTAATACGTCGATGAATGTTGCCCACTCTCCTTGGCTGGCCAGAGCTTCTGCCTTTTCCTCCAAGCGCTTCCTTGGTATTCCTGCCACCCATTACTATTTTGCTTCACTCAGTCTAGCTCTTGTTCCATGATCTTGACCACTTTTTCTATTCTTGCCATAGAAATATAGAATCCAGAAAAAAGGTATGGCTTCCTTCCCCCTAGCGGGCATCCTAAGATCCCTTCAAACTCCTCTATGGTTGGTGCTAACTGAAAGTCCCCAAAAGTGAAGTTTAAGTGATTGGTCATAGTATTGAGTGAGAGATGCGATGGCTTCAATGGACACTTCTATCATTGTCAGGTCCTAGATCTTCCCATATACCTTGCTGAAAGCTTGACGTTGAACTTGATCCATCCGCTGCCCTAGTTTTCGCAAGCTGGCTAGCTCTGGATTCTTGACTTTGACATGATAGAACCTTTTTTTAAAAGATGGCGCTTGGTCCGACCCCATGTTTGCGAGAATGAAAATTCTGATGACCAATACTTCAACACTCTATCATAGAGGAGATATGATGAATGCATCAGGGCATGGTTATGCTATGCATGACAAACGTATTTATCAACCGACACAAGACGCCCGAAAGACCATCTTTTCTTATCCACAATGCATTGGGCATCATAGTTTGTTTGTGGCTATTACCATGGTACCTGATGCATGCAACTAAGAATGCAAGGCATGAGTAACTACATGGCGGGGGTATGCATGAGTGAACATAGTGACTAACGACAATAGAAGGTGCGAGGTTGGTAGCACAAAGAAAACATGCTAAACGAATGAGCATGATAACGTAATGACTTAATGCAAAATGCCACGTGTGAACATAATAACATGGTAAACACAGGAATGATGTATACTATTATGACATTATAAAGATATGCATGACTAGATCAAGGAAACAAGACACAGTGAGTTTGTTCTATGTCCCTAGTTTAGGATCCTAATGGAGGGGATCAAAAGTTTGCTATCTAGTGATAACTCCCAAGGGTGGTCGTATGTAACTTTCAAAGGCTTCTAGAGATATCATCCTCTTTGGCAACAACATTGTGGCGGAAGGGACTACCAGCGACAACGCATCATCAAACGAGAAAAACTCTAGATGAGGCTTCACTGTTATCAAGCGAGTCGGAGACCCAGCATGACCACAGATCGACCTCCACTCCCTATGTTTCACACAGACCCGGGTATAAGGCCTAATACCTTAATGTGTGTGTAAATGTGTAGGTGCCATATGTGCATAGAATAAACAAATATTTCTAACTATGAATGTAATAAATAGACAGACACACACCAAACACAACATCATAGCAAAAGGTTATATACAAATATGAACAAAACAAAATGTAAAAGAGAAAAAGGGAACCTAAACAAAGAAAAAAGTCATGATAAAAATGCACACTGATCGAGTGGTTTAACTCTCTAACAAAATTCCCCAGTGGAGACGCCATTTGTCAGAACCTACCCTTTAACGGGAGGGCGAGGCGAAAAGAAAAAGGTGTGTCTTCCAAAAAGAAGAATGCGCGGGAGTCGCCACCAACGTTTATTTGAGGAAAATGTTAGAAAAACCAAAAAGAGTTCTGCAAATTTTGAAAATAAGGGTTCGGGAGTTGTTTACTCGTAGGGAAGTTATCAGCACCCCACGCGCCTGTCACAAGGGACGGCAGCCTTTAATCGAGTGTGCGCAACGTGACTTCAGAATTATTTACTTTTCCCTTTTTATATTTTTTTATTTTTTTGGGGTCGACAAGGGGATGCCCTTGCTCCTACATATCCTCAAGTGCAATGAGGAATTCAGACCTATGTAGTTCTTTAGTCTGAGAAAGTTTGTGTGTCGAATTGGTTTTTATGATTTTGAAATATTCTTTTAAATAACAAGAACAAAAAGGAGTCATTAAGGCATCGGACCTTGAACGATCTTAAGTGACTTCGATGGACAAAAATTCAGTTATGTGTTGATTTTATCTTGGCTTTGTTTATTAACTTTCAATCTCTTTAAAAGACAACTTTACGGCGCTAATGATCAGTTAAGTTTAAACTTTACAAAAAATGAGATTACCGATGATAGAATGAGGAGATGAATATGCACAGACAACAAGGGGGACCCATAAGGGTGCATAGATCACATTTAAATCTTAAAAACAAAACTAACCGACAGTCGTATGAAGAACACCGAACAAGGAATGATGTAGAGATTGATCATAGTCACGATTCGACAGTGCTTTGACCTCGTTTCCTCTTCTTTCTTCTTCTTCTCTCTTATTTCTCTCAACTTCCTTCGCTCTCAATACTGGAACCCCTTCTTAGCCCCCCTAGCACGCCTATTTATAGGCAAAGTGTCATTTTGGTGGACTTGTAGCTCGCCCAGGCGAGCTAAAGCTTAGTCCTGAAGTAACTGGCATGCCTAAGTGAGCTGGTTCCTTCACCCTGAAGACATTTGGTGGCCCAGGCGAGCTAGAGGTTAGCTTGGGCGAGCTAGGGCCCAGGAAACTCAAGGAAAAGACCTTTTCGCCTCCCCTTTTTTGGTATCTTTCACATTCTTGATCAAAACACTGAACGATCTTTTGTTTTATGCGGTAACTAGTGTCGAACAACACAGCTCAGCTAGCGAGAATCAAAACATCAGTGAATGATAGTCCCCAGACGAAATTAGGGTCTGACAAAGGGGGAGGGAATGATGCAATCCTACCCCTTCAAGGGCATTGGATAGAAGACTCCAAAAAGATTGGGCCAAAGATGCCAAAGAACACCCTAGAGTTCTCATGAGCCTTAGGGTAGATTTTAGGCTCATGGGCTAAGTATGAGCCCACTTATCTTGTACATATTAGATTAAGGTTTCATTATTTTTGGGCCTTGTATTTAGGGCTCCATAATGTAGGTAGGGTACCCTAGAAATGTAGGAATTTTCAGCCCTTGTATTTTAGGGCACCTAGACTAGTTTTTGTATTAAGGGTAGTTTTGTAATTTCACATGCATTAAGTGAATATTTGATGTGTGTGTTGGGAAATAAATTTTATTGAATTGGGAGAAGCCCAATCCAATTAAATTTTAGAGGGGGAGGTGAGCATTTGCTTACTACATCCCATTGCCACATCATATAGTCACACTTTGTGCATGTCCTTCATGCTTTACATGCCTCATGACACCTAAGCACACTTAGTGGAGAATCTTGGACTTGATCTTGGATTAGTGGGCTGAACCATAGCTAAAATTAACTAATCATAATTAGTGAACTTTTGGCTCCACAAAATCAATTTCAAATTCAAGTGAAATTTGAATAGAAATTCAAATTTTCCTCTAATTTTGTGTGACACTTAGGCTATAAACAGAGGTCATGTGTGTGCATTTCCTTCAACTTTGATCATTTGAGAATTACACTTCAAAGTTCAGACCTCATTTGAGGCACAAAATTTTGTGCTCCTTCTCTCCTTCTCCCTTCACTCATCTTCTCATACCTTCAAGCTCTTATCCATGGCTTCCTATGGTGGTGAGCTTGTTCTTAACTCATCTTCTCCTTAAAGTGACGTCTCCTCTCACCTCTTCTCCTTCTCCATTCCACTGGTATTAAACTTCAAGGAGAAAAGGACTCCATTGATGAAGAAGATCCAAGGCCTACAAGCTTCACATGGAGCTACATCAGAATGGTCTTAAAGTGTGGGAATTGTGGCAGTGCTAAGGTAAGTCCCACTTGAGAGGAGAAGGTAGAAAGATTGCTTGAGAAGAAAAGCTCTCTTAATATCTCCTTTTCGTTGGACTAGCTCATCTAGGTCCCTATATGGAAGGAGTTCAACCTTGTCCCCCACTTCCATATTAAGCCCACTAAGGAACCTAGCTATGCTTGTTTTTTCCACCTCCCTAAGTCCAGCTCTTAAAAGGAGTAGTTCCATTTGTTGTCTATATTCTTTGACACTCATACTTCTTTGTCTAAGCCTTTGGAGCTTGTCCATAAGCTCCCTTTTATAGTAGGAGGGAATGTGCCTCTTCCTAAGGGCATTCTTAAGATCATTCCAATACTTTACTGGAGGATCCCCATGAATCCTTTTTTCCCTAACAAGGGAAGTCCACCAACATAAGGCATACCCTTAGAAGCTAAGGGTAGCCAATGGAAATTTTTCTCTCTTCACTAATATGATGGCAAATAAAGAGTTGTTCAACCTTCATTTCCCAATCTAGGTAGGCCTCAATATTAACTTTTCCATGGAAACATGGGAGGCTAATGCTAACCTCTTGAGACCTTCTATCATTTTCTCTTCTTTCTTCCTCTTTTATGTTCTTTCTTTCATCTTGACTTATTTCTTTCACTCTTTTTTTTTCTTTTCCGTTTCTCTCTTGTTTTTCTTTCCATAATTTAAGGGATCTCAACTCATCTAATATCCTATACAAGGGGTCCTTAGGAGTAGAAACCTCACCATTAACACTAGATGAAGAATGAAGACTTATGTTGGTTCCTAAGTTGTGGTTCTTTCTTGTTAGGGGCTTGAAAACAAAAGTTAAAAGAAACTATGGTTGAAAATAGCCAAAATAAACACTAAAAGAGGTGTGAAAGATAAGGTAAAATCTAATTGATAAAAAGCAAGCTATCTAGGCAGTTTGACAATGGAAGGTAAAGGAAATTTACGACAAGCTAGACAGTTTTCTATGTGAAGGCTTGGATGACCCTTTGGAGGTCCCAACTGGCTCTTCACTTAGTCTACACAGTTCACACTAATATATTACACACAAATAGAGGTTTGGGTGGTCTCTTGGAGATTCCCCATACACCCCTGAAGAATGTCCAAATACAAGGAATTGCAATAGAAAAAAAAATTCAGCACTCAATTGTTCTATTACAACAAATTTAGCAAAGGAATTAAGGTCTTCAAATTTGTCTTCAATGCTTATTTGTTTTCTCAAGTGTTTCACTCAAAATTTGTTGAGCCTTTGGTTGCTTCAAATCCAATAGTGCTCCTAGGATGATCAACCTCCAAGACTAAAAAATCTTCCTTCAAGCAATGCACCAATTTCCTCTTCCAATCCTTATTGTAGGCAACACTTAAACACAAAAAAGAAGATGAAGACAAGCAAGTAACCAAAAGATGAAATTAAAGCTAAATCAAAAGGAAATTTAACATGACATTAATTAAATGAGATTCAAAGAATAATAAAGCAAAAGGAAAACACCACAAGCCAACGTGGAACACAAAGGAAGTCCTAGAATGGCACTAGATTAGATTGACAAATTAAAAACAAGACACAAAGCAAAATTCTATTTATGTCAATTTGGCAACACATCTAAATATTAAAAACTCCTAGAAGTCAAATAGGCTTGTAATACAACTCAAAATAATGAACAATTTTCAAGAAAATCAAGCATACACATTTTTTTTTTTATTTTCTATGTTGTTCTGGACGTGTATTTTGATGTTAATCTTTATCACCTTTTCTTGCTCATTTCTTTTTCATTTTTGTTCATTCTTTTTTCATTGTTTTCTTCCAGATTCATATTTTTTCCAGTTAAAATTTCAGCTCAAAACTCAAAGTATTCAAGCCATAGCGGAGTTAAGAAGATAGTGTGCCAAAACTGACAGCAACCAGAATTTCAACCTAGAAATCAAGAGTGGTGTTTATGTTGCTTGAGGCTTTGATAGTTACAATTTGTGTTTGCTTATGCTCAATTGTCTTAGATAACACAATTTAAGAGATCTTAAGACTTATTTTAATTCACAAATCTAGCCACAACTCAGCACCACAACTCGATTTCTTCATATGCATCATATAGAAAATTTAGAAAACAAGAAAAGTTCAACAAGACTACTTCTAGGAATTGATTTAGAACATGTTATGAACTAAATAACATGCATGAATTAGACCCAAAATTCAAATGACAGGCTAAAAATTGCAAGAATACATGAACAAATGTATCTAGAATTCAATCAACAAAATCAAAATTCAGCACAAACTTAGAACATAATGTGACAATTATTATGATTAAACATGACTCTAAGACAACATAAATGAAGTGATTTACACTTACATTTTTGTGTTTTCTTTTCTAATCAATATTAATTGAAGGCACATGCCAAATATGTTCTTTTTTATTTATTTATAATTTTTTTCATTGTAATTTTGGTCAAACTGTTTTGAAGTCCCATGTCTATTTCTATTTTTTCGTTCAGATACACTATATGTATGGATTTCATTTTCAATAGAAGCACTTTTGGCATTTGATAAAATTTTGTGAGAACTTCTCTCTAGATTCCTCGCTGAACCAACCTCGAACTTATCAAGGTAATCCTTATGGCATTTACCCTGACTTATCTTCCCTCTCTAGAAGTGGCGACAACCCAAAACTCTGTGACCTGTATCAAGCGATCTGCTCCTAGTAAAGATCACATCACATCAAATAGTGCACTTAATGCATGTGAAATTACAAAACTATCCCTAATACAAAAACTAGTCTAGGTGCCCTAAAATACAAGAGCTGAAAAATCTTACATTACTAGGGTATCGTAAACTTGTGGGGCACCCTCCCTACACTATGGAGCCCTAAATACAAGGCCTAAAAAATAATAAAACTCTAATCTAATATGTACAAAGATAAGTGGGCTCATACTTAACCCATGAACCCAAAATCTACCCTAAGGTTCATGAGAACCCTAGGGCCTTCTCCTGGATCCCTGGCCCAATCTTCCCGGAGTCTCCTAGCCATTGCTCTAGTGATGGGTCCTCTCATTAGGAGGATTGCATCAACATCTTAGATGATTTTTGTGCTTGTTCAGGTCTTTAAGTGAGCCTTGAGAAGCCTAAAGCTTTTGCTTCTAAAGGTGCCACCATTGCAAGAAAGCACAAGTTGTATACTGTCTCAAATATCCACTTCACTAACAATTTAGGTAGATATTTGGGGTTCAAGATAGTGCATGAACGTATCACTTCTAGTCTTTTTTTTTCTCTTATGGATAACGTGAGGAAGCATCTTGCGGCTTGGAAGGGGTGTTTGCTTAATATAGAGCTACTTTAGTTAACTCGGTTCTCGGTTCTCGATTTTCGGTTCTTGCTTCAGTCCCAACCTATACCATGCACATGCAATGGCTGCCCCAACATATTTGTAACTCTTTTTGGATATGAAGGGAGAGACAATTCATGCTAAGAATAGTAGAGTAGGGGTGCAAGCAGCAAGGTCCAAAAGGCACAGTAGCACGCCTATGCATCTGAAAAACTACGTAATAAACAAACCATGAAGGCATGAACATGCATAGGAAGGCGCTCGAATATTCTAGAAGGAATAAAGAAGAATAAATCAGTAGGTTAGGCTTTCTGTTAGGAAGTTAGTTTTCTATTGTAACCACTACTAGTGGCTATAAATGTACGAACAAGCTTTGAGGAATGTAAGAAAAAGATCTCCTTTCTCTCTCTCTCATTCTCAAGTTCTCTCTCTCCCTCTTCCTTTCTCTAGAGGATTGTTTGGGCCTCAAATACCAAACGCTATCATTGGTGCTTTCATTGCTCATGCCATGGCTAAAGCTACTCGATCAAAAGCAAGTGTTGATCGCTGGGAAGAGGCATTTGTGAGACTCTCGTCTTCCAAGTTTAACGAGCTTCTGCATCGTATAACTCAGTTAGAGACAGTGCATGCATCGCCGCGAGTGTCATCGCCATCTCTAGGTGTGACGACCACGAATCTGACTTACCATATGAAGCTCGAAGTTCCGCACTTCAATGGCTCCGATCCAGAAGGCTGGATATTCAAGATCACACAGTTCTTCGAATATCATGCAACTCCAGATCACGAAAGACTCACCATAGCATCTTTTTACATGGAAGGCTCATCATTAGCCTGGTTTCAGTGGATGCATAGGAATGGTCAATTGTCTTTGTGGTCCTCTTTTTTACATGCCATCCATGCACGATTCTCATCTTCAACCTATGAAGATCCAACAGGTTTGCTCTGTAAGTTGGCGCAGTGATCAACTGTCTCCGCTTACCTCTCGGAGTTTGAAGCTCTTGCCAACCGTATAATTGGTTTGTCGACACCGTTTGTGCTTAAGTTGCTTTGTGTCAGGACTGAATCCAGCGATTCGGCGGGAGCTGCAAGTTATGCAACCTCACTCGTTGGTTCAGGAAATCTCCTTTGCTAGACTGCATGAGGAAAGGATGCTAGTTGGGCGACGATCTTCGGTTCGAACCTCCCCTAGTCTGTCGTACAGTCTTCCTTCACGATCATCACCTTCAGTTATCACTAAACCAGTTGAGCCGCTCTTAACTCCTTCATCAGCTAAACCTGCCACAACCACCATTCCCTTTAAACGCATTTCCACAGAATTAGTTATTCGAAGGGAGAAGCTATTATGTTTAAATTGTGAAGAAAAATACTCACGAGGCCATAAGTGCACCCCGTCCTTGTTTCTGTTTGTTACAGAGGATGAGGAGTGCCTGCAGGATTCTGATTCCAACCAGTTGTCTCCAACAGCTCTTGTAGCTCCATAGGAGACATCACCAGCTCAGATAAGTCTTCATACGCTTTCTGGTCACGGAGCCCCAGAAACCTTGCGAGTCACGGGCCTCATTGGAAACCACCGTGTTCAGATTCTCATTGATGGAGGAAGCACACACAACTTCCTACAGCAAGAGTTGGTTACAACATTAAGCTTGCAACCACAAACAACTTCTACTCTTCGAGTAACAGTAGGGAATGGCGAGGAGCTGCAGTGCAACCAAGTTTGCTCGGAAGTTGCGGTACACATTCAGGCACACACCTTCTTGGTTGATTTCCATATTCTTCCAATTTGCGGAGCTGACGTAGTGCTAGAAGTACAGTGGCTAAAGTCACTGGGACCTGTTCTAACAGACTACACAACTCTCACCATGAAATTCATTTATAACGATAAATTGATTAAGCTCAAGGGTGATCGTGATGCAAATATTGATCAGATATCACCATCACAGCTGCGACGCCTTATGAACACAGGTAACACTAGTACCTATTTTCACATTCAGCTTGACTCTCATCATCCCAAACCCTTACCATTGACTCACTCGATACCGGCAATTCAAACCTTACTCACCAAATATTCCTCCGTCTTCCAACCATTAACGAACCTTCCCCCATCACGAGCCACAGACCACTCCATCAACCTCCTTCCTAACTCAACACCCGTAAACGTAAGACCCTACCGCTACCCATACTTCCAAAAACAAGAGATTGAAAGACAAGTGGCTTCGATGCTTCACAATGGTCATATACAACACAGCTCAAGTCCCTTCTCGTCACCAGTTTTATTAGTCAAGAAACACGACGGAACATGTTGATTTTGCGTGGATTATAGGGCATTGAATGTTATCACAGTGCGTGATCGCTTTCCTATACCTACGGTGGATGAATTATTAGATGAACTAGGAGGAGCAACATGGTTTTCTAAGCTCGATCTAATGCAAGGATACCATCAGATTTTGACGAAAGAATCTTATACAAGCAAAATAGCCTTCCGCACTCACCATGGACACTATGAGTTTCGTGTAATGCCCTTTGGACTTTGTAACGCACCTTCTTCGTTTCAGGCAACAATGAACCGCTTGTTCCAGCCACATCTATGCAAGTATATCATCGTCTTCTTCAATGATATTTTGATTTACAATCATTCCTTCAGGGATCACTTGGAACACTTGGAGGTTGCATTTCAGATCTTAATGGAAGGTAAGTTTACACTAAAATTTTCCAAATGTTCCTTCGCTCAGCAACAGATCAAGTATCTGGGTCATGTGGTCTCCAACCAAGGAGTACAACCCTTATTGGATAAGGTACAAGCCATTCAGCGGTGGCCATAGCCATGCACAGCACGAGCACTCCGCGGGTTCCTTGGTCTCGCTGGCTTTTATCAACGATTTATAAAGAGCTACGCTACTTTAGCAGCACCACTCTCGTGACTTTTAACTAAGGAAGAGTTTGCATGGACTCCTGAAGCTACAGTTGCCTTCCAAAACTTGAAGAATGTCGTGACTAATTCCCCAATATTAGCACTTCTTGATTTCACCAAACCTTTCGTGGTGGAAACAGACGCCTCCGGCTCGGGAATGGGCGCAGTGCTGTCACAAGGAAGACACCCAATAGCCTTCTTTAGCAAACAGTTTTGCCCTAAGATGCTTAGCTCCTCCACCTATGTTCGTGAACTAGCTGCCATTACCACTGCTGTTAAGAATTGGAGGCAATACCTTTTAGGGCACCACTTTGTAATTTTGACGGATCATAGAAGCTTAAAAGAATTAATGAACCAGGTTGTTCAAACGCCGGAGCAACACCGATATTTGGCACATTTGTTGGGTTTTGATTACTCTATACAATATAGAACGAGCAAAACTAACGTGGTTGCAGACGCGTTATCACGATGTTTAGATGTACCAAGTGCCTCGCTTTTCATCCTCTCAATGCCTCACTTTCTGTTTCTTGAGGATCTGTCTGAGGAATTGCAGTCGCATAATGAATTTATAACCTTAAGGGAGAAGGTTCATGCAAACCCAGCCACCTACCCTGACCATGTGTTAACACCCAACTTCGTTTTGCATTGAGGGCGTATTTGGTTACCCTCAGACTGTACTTTCATCAAAGCTTTGCTCACAGAATTTCATCAAACACCAACAGGAGGCCATATGGGTTTTCGAAAAACCATGAATCGTGTAGCAAAAAATTTCACATGGCAGACAATGAGTAGTGATGCAAGCTCCATTAGAGCTTGTAGGTCTAGGATCTTCTTCATCAATGGATTCCTTTGCTTCTTGGAAGATGAATGGCAGCGGAATGGAGAAAGGGAGAGAGAGAGGATTCCTCCAAGAAGATTGTTAAGAAGGAAAATCATTTTGCAACAAAAGGTGATATTAAAAGAGCACTCATTCTTAAACAATCTTTCTACCTTCTCCTATCAAGGGAAACATCCCTTAGCACTGCCACAATTCCTACATTTGAGACCTTACCCCCAAAGGTCCAAGAACTCTTACATGAATTTGGTGATATATTTCCCAAAGAGATACCCCCTGGGCTACCTCCTTTAAGGGGAATAGAACACCAAATAGATTTAGTCCCAGGAGCAAGCCTTCCTAATAGGCCAGCCTATAGGACTAACCCTCAGGAGACTAAGGAGATAGAGTCTCAGGTTAAAGAATTGTTGGAGAAGGGCTGGGTCCAAGAGAGCCTAAGCCCATGTGTTGTGCCAGTGTTGTTGGTGCCCAAAAAGGATGGTACGTGGAGAATGTGTACAGATTGCAGGGCCATCAACAACATCACTGTAAAGTATAGGCACCCCATTCCTAGACTTGATGATTTGCTTGATGAGTTGCATGGTGCCAATATCTTTTCAAAAATTGATCTTAAAAGTGGTTATCACTAAATCAGGATGAAAAAGGGTGATGAGTGGAAAACTGCTTTCAAGACCAAGTTTGGTTTGTATGAATGGCTAGTGATGCCTTTTGGGCTCACTAATGCACCAAGAACCTTTATGAGGCTTATGCATCATGTCTTAAGGGATTTCATAGGTAGATTTGTAGTTGTTTATTTTGATGATATTTTAGTGTATAGTAGGAGCCTAGATGATCACTTAGGACATCTCAGACAAGTTCTTTCAGTCCTTAGGAAAAACACCCTCTATGCAAATATAGAGAAGTGTACCTTTTGTGTAGATAATATAGTTTTCTTAGGTTTTGTAGTTGGTAGAAATGGGGTCCAAGTGGACCCTGAGAAAATCAAGGCCATCCAAGAATGGCCCACCCCAAAAAGTGTGGGAGATATTAGGAGCTTCCATGGGTTAGCAAGCTTCTATAGAAGGTTCGTTCCTAATTTCTCTACAATTGCATCACCTCTCAATGAGCTGGTGAAGAAGAATGTGGCATTTACCTGGGGTGAAAAACAAGAGCAAGCCTTTGCTTTGCTCAAAGAAAAGCTTACTAAGGCACCTGTTCTAGCTCTTCCTGACTTTTCTAAAACTTTTGAGCTAGAATGTGATGCCTCTGGAGTGGGAGTTGGAGCTGTATTGTTACAAGGTGGGCACCCTATTGCTTATTTTAGTGAAAAACTTCATAGTGCCACCCTCAACTACCCCACCTATGATAAAGAGCTTTATGCCTTAATAAGAGCCCTCCAAACTTGGGAACATTACCTTGTTTCCAAGGAATTTGTCATTCATAGTGATCATCAATCACTTAAGTACATTAGAGGGCAAAGCAAGTTAAACAAGAGGCATGCAAAATGGGTAGAGTACCTAGAGCAATTTCCATATGTTATCAAATACAAAAAGGGAAAAACAAATGTGGTAGCTGATGCCCTCTCTAGGAGACACACATTGTTTTGCTCCCTAGGAGCTCAAATTTTAGGATTTGATAATATTAGGGACTTGTATGCTTTAGATGAACATTTCTCTCCCATTTATGAGAGTTGTGGGAAAAAGGCCCAAGATGGATTCTATTTGGCTGAGGGGTATTTGTTCAAAGAGGGAAAGCTTTGCATACCCCAAGGATCCATTAGGAAATTACTTATGAAAGAGAGCCATGAGGGTGGGCTCATGGGCCACTTTGGGATAGACAAGACCCTTGTCTTACTCAAAGAAAAGTTTTATTGGCCCCATATGAAGAAAGATGTCCATAAGCATTGCACTAGGTGTGTGGCTTGTTTACAAGCCAAGTCTAGGGTGATGCCTCATGGGCTATACACACCCTTACCCATCCCATCTGCACCTTGGGTAGACATTAGTATGGACTTTGTCCTTGGGCTTCCTAGAACCCAAAGAGGTGTAGACTCTATCTTTGTGGTGGTGGATAGGTTTAGCAAGATGGCACACTTTATACTATGCCACAAGGTGGATGATGCTTCCCACATCTCAAAACTCTTTTTCAAGGAAGTTGTGAGACTCCATGGTTTGCCTAGGACCATTGTGTCAGATAGAGATGCTAAGTTCCTTAGCCACTTCTGGAAAACCTTATGGGCTAAGCTAGGAACTAAACTTCTTTTCTCTACCACTTGTCATCCACAAACTGATGGGCAAACAGAGGTAGTGAATAGGTCTTTATCCACCCTTTTAAGGGCTCTTCTGAAAGGCAACCATAAGTCTTGGGATGAGTATCTTCCTCATGTAGAATTTGCCTACAACAGGGGGGTTCATAGAACCACCAAGCAGTCCCCTTTTGAGGTTGTCTATGGGTTCAATCCCCTAACACCGTTAGACCTCATTCCCCTCCCACTGGACACTTCTTTTATACATAAAGAAGGGGAATCTAGGTCAGAATTTGTAAAGAAGTTGCATGAGAGGGTTAAGAACCAAATAGAGAACCAAACAAAGGTGTATTCAACTAAAGGCAATAGAGGAAGAAAAGAGCTAGTTCTTAATAAGGGTGACTGGGTTTGGCTCCATCTTAGGAAGGATAGATTCCCTACTAAAAGGAAATCCAAGCTTAGCCCTAGAGGGGATGGATCTTTTCAGGTTTTGGAGAGGATCAATAACAATGCCTATAGGTTGGACCTCCCAGAAGAGTATGGAGTCAGCACCACTTTTAACATTTCTGATTTAACTCCTTTTGCAGGTGGAGTTGATATTGAGGAGGAGGAACTAACAGATTTGAGGTCAAATCCTCTTCAAGGGGAAGGGGATGATGCAATCCTCCCTAGGAAGGGACCAATCACTAGAACCATGAGCAAGATGCTCCAAGAAGATTGGGCTAGAGCTGCTGAAGAAAGCCCTAGGGTTCTCATGAACCTTAGGGTAGATTTCTGAGCCCATGGGCCAAGGTTGGGTCCAATTATCTTTGTACATATTAGACTAGGATGTCATTATCTTTGGTCCTTGTATTTAGGGCTCCATATTGTAGGTAGGGTACCCTAGAAATATAGGATTTTTCAGCCCTTGTATTTTTGGGCACCTAGACTAGTTTTTGTATTAGGGGTAGTTTTGTAATTTCACATGCACTAAGTGGATATTTGATGTGTGTGGTTGGAAATAAATTTAATTGAATTGGTAGAAGCCCAATCCAATTAAATTTTAGAGGGGGAGGTGAGCATTTGTTTACTACACCCCATTGCCACATCATATAGTCACACTTTGTGCATGTCCTTCATGCTTTTCATGCCTCATGACACCTAAGCACACTTAGTGGAGAATCTTGGAATTGATCTTGGATTAGTGGGCTGAACCATAACTAAAATTCACTAATCATAATTAGTGAAATTTTGGCTCCAAAGTTTGGCTCCACAAATTCAATTTCAAATTCAAGTGAAATTTGAATTTCCCTCCAATTTTGTGTGACACTTAGGCTATAAATAGAGGTCATGTGTGTGCATTTTTTTGAACTTTGATGATTTGAATATTAAACTTCAAATTTCAAAGCTCATTTAGAGCACAAAATTTCGTGCTCTTCTCTTCCTCTCCCTTCATTCATCTTCTTCTTCCTCCAAGCTCTTATCCATGGCCTCCTATGGTGGTGAGCTTCTTCTAGACTCATCTTCTCCTTGAAGTGGCGTCTCCTCTCTCTCTCCCTTTCTCCATTCTGCTGCCATTCATCTTCCAAGAAGCAAAGGAATCTATTGATGAAGAAGATCCTAGACCTACAAGCTCCAATGGAGCTTGCATCAAGTAGTGACACTCGTAAATTTGTGGCCCAGTGTATGGATTGTCAACTCGTGAAGTATGAACCTGCAAAACCTAGGGGTTTATTATGCATGTTACCAGTTCCATCACAACCACGGGAGGACCTCTCCATGGACTTCACTGTGGGACTTCCAACTTATCGCGGCAACACTTGTGTCTTTGTGATTGTTGATCGCTTTTCGAAAGGCTTATACATTGGTATGCTTCCTTCCCATCATACGGCACAAAGCGTTGCTCAGCTCTTCATGGAATTAGTAGGCAAACTCCATGGCATGCCCAGAAGTATTGTCTCTGATCGTGACCCGCTGTTCGTCAGCAAATTTTGGTAGGCTTTGTTTCATTTGAGTGGCACTAAACTCAGAATGAGTTCCGCCTACCATCCCCAAACAGATGGTCAAACGGAGGTGGCAAATAGGATCATTGAACAGTACTTAAGAGCTTTCATTCACCGTAAACCAAACTCCTGGGGTTGCATCTTGTTATAGGCTGAGTGGTCCTATAACACTTCCGTCCATTCCTCTACGGGAATGACACCCTTCGAAGTAACGTTTGGACGCAAACCTCCCACCTTCCCTCAATATCTAACAGGCACGGCCAAGGTGGAAGCAGTTGATGACTTGCTCAGTCAACGTGAGGTCGTATTCACCTTACTCTGTTAGAAGTTACTTAAGGCCCAAACGCATATGAAAGCTGTTGCAGATGGGCATCGAAGGGATCACGAGTTTCAAGTTGGCGAATGGATTTTAGTTAAACTACGGCCCTATCGTTAGTCCACAGCCTTGGGTGCAGTTCATTCTAAGCTCGCAAGGCATTTTTATGGGCCATTCAGGATCACCGAAAAGATGGAACAAGTTGCTTATAAGCTAGCCTTACCTGAAACCTCACGAATCCACCCAGTGTTCCATTGTTCAAACTTAAAACCCTTGGTATGGACTCCCACATCAGCAACAATGGAGGAGCTTCCCCCGTTAGCCGTGGATAATCAACCAGTTCTTACCCCATTAGCTATTCTAGCTCATAAAACCATTCCTTCGGATACAAGGCCGAAGCACCTTGTGCTATTTCAATGGAGAGGCCTACACCCTGACGAAACATCGTAGGAAGAGTGGACGACCCTCCAAGCACTACATCACCTTGAGGACAAGGTGTTATTCGAAGCAAGCGGTAATGATATGAATAGTAGAGTAGGGGTGCAAGCAGCAAGGCCCAAAAGGCACAGTAGCACGCCCATGCATCTGAAAGACTACGTAATAAACAGACCATGAAGGCATGAACGTGCGTAGGAAGGCGCTCAAATATTCTAGAAGGAATAAAGAAGAATAAATCAGTAGATTAGGCTTTCTATTAGGAAGTTAGTTTTCTGTTGTAACCACCACTAGTGGCTATAAATGTATGAACAAGCTTTGAGGAATGTAAGAAAAAGATCTCCTCTCTCTCTCTCGTTCTCAAGTTCTCTCTCTCCTTCTTCCTTTCTCTAGAGGATTGTTTGGGCCTCGAATACCAAACGCTATCAGTTCATTTGGAGAGAAGGGTTCACTTGGTGAAGTGGAACACAATTACTAGGAAAAGAAAGAATGGTGGTCTTGGTGTTCGAGTGGCTCGGTTCCAAAATGTGGCTTTGTTGACTAAGCTGATTTGGGATATTTTACATCACCCAAACAAGCTTTGGGTTCAAGTTAGCGGCTCCAAATACCCTTGGGATGACTTTGATGATATTTTCGATTATAAGAGATCCTATCTTGTTACCTCTTTAAGCCATGCGTACAACTTGATAAATGGAGGATTTCAGCTGCAAGTTGGGAAGGGTGAATGCAGTTTTTGGCACGACCCCTGGAAGGGTGTGACTCTTTTGGCCAATGATGTGGATTTTGTTGATATATAGATGTAGACCTCAGAGTGAAGGATGTGTACAACTCGGCTGGAATTTTAGGAATATTATGTCTTTCATTCCCCAGGATGTTAAGGACAACATTTCTTCCATAAAGTTGACTTTACTTCCTGCTGTTGATGATATGATTGTGTGGACATGTGATATTTCTGGTGATTATTCTGCCAGATCTGGGTACAATCAGTTGTTGGACCGAGCCAAGGAAGGTGACTTGATGACGTGGAATTGGGTGTGGAGAAGTACCATTCTAGAGACTATTAATTTTTTTCTGTGGCAGCTTGGCCGTGAAGCCTTACCTACGAGGACCTTCTTGGTATAGAGGCATATCACTCTTAACGCTGTTAGTACAAGGTGTGGCGTGGGAATGAGGACATGAGGCATATTTTTTTTTTTTGGGAGTGTGGAACTGTGCATCATGTTTGGAAGTTTGTGTATGTTAACTAGATTTAGGATCTAGGATTTAATTTTTGTATGTTAAGTGAATTTTTTTAATTATTTTTTTTTTGTTTTCACGTTATTTTGTGTGATTCTCAAAATATTATGTTATTATATAGAAGAAATTTATACACAATTTTATTTTAATGGTAATAAATTTTTAAAAAAAATTTAAGAAACTCCTTTTTATATTTTTATTTAAACTTAATTATAGTATTATTATGTGTCTAATAAAATATTATTTTGTATTACTAAAAAAATAATTTCTTGTAATTTCTTATAAAAAATACATATTTTATTTTTAAGAAATTCTCATTGTCACATAAATTTATTCTAAGAAAATAATTTTTTCATCTAAAAATTCCTTAATTGTGCGTTTGGATGCGGTAATTTAACTAAACAAATCAATTATTTAATGAATTTAAATTACTGTGTAATTTGTTAAGCTGTTTGGATAAAACATTTTAAGAGAATTTGAATTCACGTCATTTTGGAAAAGAATTATGATCACTTGAAAATGTGAGAATTAAAATTGCACCTAAATAAAGAGAATTTACAATTCTTCTCTCACCTCTCCAGCGACTCTTCTCTCTCACAGACCTCACTTATCCTCCTTCACGGACCTCACTTCCTCTCCAGTGACCCTTTCTCTCGTGTGACTCTCGTTCTCCCTCACTCGATTCGCTCTCTCTGGGGTGGGTTCTTCTCTCTCGCAGTGGCTCATTCTCGTTCTCCCTCACATGCTCTTTTCTATTCTCTAGGGTTTTGTTCTCCACACTTTGTTCATCACTCTCTGGTGAGTCTTCTTTTAATCGTATTATGATTTTTTCCTTCAATGTGTAATTTAGGGTTCATCACCCTCTGGTAGTGTAGCTGTTGTTTTTTGTTGTTTGTTTTTTGTCAATGAAGGGGTTTGTGTTGATTAAATTGGGAGTTATTATTTGTTGAGCTATTTAATGTCACAATTGTCTTATTAGGGGATTGGAAATGTGAATAGGGATTGATGTGCCTTCTTCCCAAACGATTCTCTAACTTAGGAGCAGAAGAAGGTTTTGTGAATTGTTTGTAAGCACAGTGTGTTTACTTCCAATTGGTCCAAATTATTTGTTTTCATCATATGTGTGTGTGTGCCTGGCATTCTGCTGACCATTATACGGGCACGTTCGACACGTCTCAAGTTTTTGTGAGCTCCTCTACTGACTGAGTATCGATTTTCATCCAGATATAAGCGGTGGGTTCTTCTCTCTCGCAGTGGCTCATTCTCGTTCTCCCTCACATGCTCTGTTCTATTCTCTAGGGTTTTGTTCTCCACACTTTGTTCATCACTCTCTGGTGAGTCTTCTTTTAATCGTATTATGATTTTTTCCTTCAATGTCTAATTTAGGGTTCATCACCCTCTGGTAGTGTAGCTATTGTTTTTTGTTGTTTGTTTGTTGTCAATGAAGGGGTTTGTGTTGATTAAACTGGGAGTTATTATTTGTTGAGCTATTTTATGTCACAATTGTCTTATTAGGGGATTGGAAATGTGAATAGGGATTGATGTGCCTTCTTCCCAAACGATTCTCTAACTTAGGAGCAGAAGAAGGTTTTGTGAATTGTTTGTAAGCACAGTGTGTTTACTTCCAATTGGTCCAAATTATTTGTTTTCATCATATGTGTGTGTGTGTCTGGCATTCTGCTGACCATTATACGGGCACGTTCGACACGTCTCAAGTTTTTGTGAGCTCCTCTACTGACTGAGTATCGATTTTCATCCAGATATAGCACACTTGGATAGTGAAACATACAATACAATAGATACAATCACCTTTTAAACCTATTTAAGAATATTAATTCAAATGAAAATTCTAACCCTGCTATATTCTTCTAGCCAGCGCTCCTCATCACATGCTAACATCCACTTCTCCACTTTCTCCATGATAGCCTTCCTACTAGAAGCCCCTTCTTTTGCTTTTGATATCTATTCATCCATGCTCAGGAGGAGATCAAAATGATCAATCTCCCCTGTTGTAGATGTAAGTCAATTTCTAGGCTAGTCTTTTAAGTTAGATACCTACCTGCTGGACTATTTCTAGAGTAAGACTTCCTGGATCTGTTACTTCAGCAGATAAGAGTGACAACAAATTGATTGCCATCATCTATTAAAAATATACAATACTGCAATATACTAATAAGCTACAGTTAAAAAATTAAGAATACATATAGTAATGTACCTATACTATCATTTCTTTGTACTTAAATTATTTGATATGTATATATCAAGCGGATGTACCATTATACCCTCGTGTCAAAATTCCGCTTCGCATGAAGGTTTCTTAAGTTTCTAGGCTATGCTCAGAATAATGAATGATTGGAACTTGAATCAGTTTAGGGTGGCAAGTAACACACGATCTAATACTTGGTCCAAGTAACACACTGTTGTTGATTTGATCTTGTATCGACAAACATTTTCCTTGTCTAATACTTGGTCCAAGTTATTTAGCCAATAAGTGTGTGTGACTCTTTTATATTGTAACTTTTTTAGTAATTTAGGAATCACTTATCAGTACATAAATACTACATGTGTATGCACTATTGCAGAAAAAAGGTGTGAAGAAAACAGAAAATTGGTCAGTCTTTAAACTACATTCTTGTTTTGTTTTTTTGCATGATGTTGTAGGCTCTATAGCCCAACATATGCTATATTTTCTTGTGTTAGAGACTTTTACCCCCTCTAAAATACCGCCAGCATATAGTAATACCAGCTATATGTTTAAGGACACCCTCCCAAAGATTAATAGTAGTTATATGTTTAGAGACTTTAAGCAAAGGATTTCATAAAATGAAAGATAGCTAGCTTAAGTACAAGGACAATTCTCAATACAAATAATGCCAGTAGTCTGTGCATTCAGAAGGTTCGTTATTGTTTCTTCACCATACTGCTCAATGAGTTCTGCCTATTCCCACAACACACCAAATCAGATGCTAAGTTAGTGCTTAATTAGTAGCAGCTATCTTGAAAAAACTAAAGCACAACAAAGCAAGGGAAGTATATAATTTATTAGTTGGATAAAATTTGTTCATGTTTTAGTTCTCAGTACACAGTTAGTTGGATTTATTCAAATTGCTTCAAATAAAAAATGTAACATGGGGAACATTCATTTTTATAAGGGAATCTAAGTACTTAAGCCTGTAAACTTAAAAAGTCCAAGCATGCACAAAATGATCAATGAAGGCAACTAAAGAATAAATGTGTTCTTTTGATTAACGTGTGATCTACAATATATCAAAATAGGTCAAAAAAATGGAATATTATGTTCTTTTGTAAAATAAAATTAAATAAAATAACTACACTTTTAGGAATATATTATAAAATACAAAACCTAAAGAATGTATCATGGAGCTAACATTCAAGGATGGGTATTGCATTGTCTGCAACTTCATAATCAATTTCAATCTATTTCTATTTTGTGTTTTTCCTTATTACGTATATTTCTGAATGCATATATGTTTAAGGACACCCTCCCAAGACCCACTGAACATTGATGTCCTATAACTATACCACCCAGCTAAGTGCATTTTGATGATGTCCATCAGTCACAATGTCAGACACATGTAGGCTGAAGTAGTAACTTATAGTTTTGTGGAATTACGTCCCCAGGATTAGACCTCTCCAGAGGAGCATTCCGAAACAATCATTGGTCTACAAAAGGTACTATGTAGTAATTTTTTTTATAAAAAAATTTCATGTCAATTGAAGTAGAAACAAATCATATTTTGACTGTCTGATTTAGGTGACAAAATTGATACGAGTAGGTTTTCTAACTTTTCTTTTCTTATAAACTCGTTGATGATTTAGTTTGTTTAACTAATACTAATGTATTAGAGATGTAATACTTACAATCTTCCACGCATAAGCATATGAACCCTGATCTTAGATATTTCCTCAGAATTTGAACAGTTTATAGCTTTATATGCCAAGGAAATGTTATGGCTCCCCACTAACTTCAACCTAAGATATATTATTATCCGAAAGACTATTATTAATTTTTTCTCAAATTAAAAAACCCAACTATATGTTATATAAAGATGAAGATTGATATATAATAACTAGGACTTCACATCTTGATTTCAAACTTTAGATTGCATGACCTGTGGCGTGGCGTTCTTACTACCTACACGAGTTATTTGATTTGTCACTTAACTCATTGTTTTACATTGTTTTACATCTCTTACCTTGATATTTGTTTTAAATCTCAAAATAGTATATGCACATATTATCTTATATCATTATCATGCAGTTTGGATTAAAAAGAAATGGATTCTAGCGTAGTTGACACTGCAATTACTTCAAGAAAACGTAAAAGAGAATAGTATAAGAAGATAATTTTATTAGTTGCTGCTCGTGTTGTTCATATGGTCATTGGTGTAGTGACATGGTATCATAATAATTAGTTTGTTAAGGAACCAACCCGTAATTGGGAACTAGAACGTCACAGCTTCCTTAATCGTCTTTATAGAGGGACAAAGAAAGATTGCATTAAACAACTGAGGCTTAGTAAAAGTGCATTTTTTAACCTTAGTAGAATTTTACAAGAAAAGTGTGAATTAGTAAGAACAAGAAATGTTCCAACAACTGAAGCAGTAGCAATGTTTTTACATATCATTGCTCACAACCTAAAGTATAGGGTAGTACAATTTAGTTATTCTAGATCTAAAGAAACTATAAGTAGGCAATTCAACGATGTCTTGAGAGCGGTAATGAAAGTGAGCAAAGACTATTTGAATTTTCAACCCTCACTACTACAAAAAGCAATTTTAACATCGGCTTATTAACATCGGTTTTGTACAAAACCGATGTTAAGTTAAACGCGGTGGCATATTTGTAAATAAAGTATCCTTCTTAACATCGGTTTTCCAAAAAACCGATGTTAATACATACACGTTAACATCGATTTTTCAAAAACCGATGTTAACTAATGATGTTAACATCGGTTATCCAAAAAACCGATGTTAATGCATACACGTTAACATCGGTTTTTTAAAAACCGATGTTAACGTATGATATGTTAACATCGGTTTTCTAAAAAACTGATGTTAATGCATACACATTAACATCGGTTTTTTAAAAACCGATGTTAACGTCATCAGTTAACATCGATTTTTGAAAAACCGATGTTAACGTATGATATGTTAACATCGGTTTTCCAAAAAACCGATGTTAATGCATACACGATAACATCGGTTTTTCAAAAACCGATGTTAACATTGTTAACATCGGTTTTTGAAAAACCGATGTTAATATAAACTTTTTTTTTAATTATTTATATATTTTTTAAAAAAATCATATATTGCGTTATTAATTATATTTTAATTAAAAAAATATAATAATTAAGAAACAATTATAAATTCAAAAGGTAAACATTTAAAAATTAAACTACATTATGACTTGCTCAAAAAGATACATAAAATCATTGTTATTTATAAAAAATTCTAAAAATTAATTTAAGATATGATTCTTGCATAATACTAAATACATGCCGTTAAAAAGATACATATTTTAAAAAATGTGATTATATCCCATGAAAATTAATCAACATTATAATGATTTGCTCAAAAAGATCCAAATTTTTAAAATTATATTGAGCTTTATAGAGTCAAAAACTTTAATTATGATGATTATTTAAAATAGAAAAAATTTACAATTCATTATATAAAAAATAATTGTTAATAATTAAAATGCACTATGCCTTGTATTTAAGGATTTTTTTTAAAATAATCTTATATTTTTAAGAACAGATGAGGAAGTATATCATAAAGAATAGAAAAATTATTGATAAATACCTAATATGCTAACAATACCTAGTGAGAGAGAAAGAAAAGTAAGAAAAAAGTATAAATGTTATAGGTAATGAGATTTGAGATATGAAGAGATAAATAAGAGATATTGATTAGATATATATAAAAAAAACATAAATATCCATGTATTCCTGATTTTTATTTAATTTTTATTTGAAAACTTTGATTATAGAAAAATAAATCAAATATTAAGTTGTATATCGATAAATTGTTGGTCCAAATAGTAGTGAGTTAAAGTAAGATTTCGGATTTGGATCTCGTAGATGAAAAAAAAACATTGTTGGTCCAAATTTCTTTGACTTTATTATGAAATCTGATTTTTTTAGAAGTCGTTGGGCTGATGACTTTTTAGTTTTCCTTTTTTTTAATATGTTTGAAATAGAGGTCGTAGAATATGTAGGGATTTCTTTCTTTTTTGAAATAAGTATTATTAAAATAAAAATTTATTTAATTTATTTAATATGATTATTTTAATATTAAGGATAAAATATTTATTTACTAATAAAAGGTAAGAAAAATGCGAAAAAGAAAGAAATAAATCATGGATAAACTCACGACTTCAAATTGGAATTAAACAAAAAAAAAATGAGGTTGCAAGGGGTTTCATGACTTTGGTGAGGACAATTTTTTTTAAGAAAAGGAAAATTAAGAACATTCTAATTTAATTTTTACAACATAGATTTTACTGTGCAAATGTGATTTATCAATTGTTTAGATTAATAAAGAGAAAAAAATTAAAAGGAATGAAAGAAAACAAATAAAAATTAAAGATAAATATAGTCGAAAAAGTGTTGTTTAGGCAAATAGAGAAAAAGAAAAATAAGTGAAAATATTAATATTACTTGTTTGAATGAACGTAAAAGAAAGCAAAAATAAATAAATAATTATATTAAATTATTTTATATTAATTAAAAAAATACGCAAATATATTTCTAAAACAATTTTTAAAAAATTTACTTTATAAAAAATCATTTAGTTTTTTACGCATTATCTCTCATGCCTCAGTCACTAATATTAAATTATGAGTAGAGACGTAGAGTAACAAAAATATTAAATTATGCCTCATTTTGTAATTCCTTATAAATTATGTTTATTTTATTTTTTTATAATGCTTTAGAAATGATTTTTTCACTGTCCAAAGTATTATCTAAAGAGTTTTGAAGACAAAAATAAAATAAATATAATTTATAAAGACTAAAAATAAAAAAAATAATTTTATAAGGACAAAAAGTGAAATAAAATGTTAAATTTTATAACTAAAAATATATTTAAATTTTTTCTTAATATTATATTAAAAAAGCTAAGGTGATATTTATTGTAAAAATTAATAAAAAAAAAATCAATTAATGTTATATTGAAAAGTTAACAAGATATTTATTTTGAAATATTTTTTTCTTCTGACTTTTATTTAGAAACATAGAGAATATTTAGGGAGATTAAATTGAAAACAAAGTGTATTTAAAGGGACATATTTTATAATAATAAACTTGCCACCCTTGGTATATTTTCTCTCATCATTTTATAATAATAAACAAAGCATGGCTCTGCCAAAAAGCTGATCCCAAATGAGAGTTAAGGACTCCGATTAACATTTAAAACGTTTGATATTATATAGTATTATATTATTAAGTGTTGATTTGTGTGTGGAAAGAAGCGTAAGAATTTATAGCGCAAACAAAGTTGTTGGAGGGCATAATAGTGGCAGAAGCGTAAGAACTTCCTCTCACTCACTCACTCACTCACTCTCCCTCGTCGCCGCTCACTCACTCTCCCTCGCTCGCCGCTCACTCACTCTCCCTCGCTCGCTCCAGGTACTATAATGCCTCTTTCTCTTCCTTCCATCACATACTTCCAGCAGATTCACTCTTCTCCATGGGCTAGGGTTTAGTTTCATTTTGTTATTGTAAACTTTTAGGTTAATAACTCTATTTGCATCGAGAAGTTCTCTGATTTTCCACAACTTGGGAGGTTCACTCTTCGCACTGAGGGTAAGAGTTAGAACATATTTCATGTGAATGTGTCTCCAATATTAATATATGTTTCAGCGATATGATTTATTCTATCTTGCAGGAAAAACTGTTGTCGTGGGAAAAGTCACTGGTCTGTGAATTTGTAACAACTTTGATATTGAGGTAAAGAATATTTTCCTTCCATGGTCAACCTTGTAATACTGTTAAACTTTTCATATTTGCTGCCTCCGTAGCATATATTACTCTATATTTCCATTTATTTTTTAAAATTTAGCTTGGCAGTTATCTAGAGGACCTTTCTAGTCTTTTTGTTGTGTCTAAATATAATTAAAGTGGAATTTGATTTGGAAATTGACTTGCAAAGGGTTGAACTGAAAATAACAAATATTTGACATGTTTCAATCATTATGTCTATAGATTTTTTGGTGTTCTGTATTTATTGGAAAGCAAAATGTTTTCTTTAAGTGCTTTTTCTTTTGGGTTGGAAAGAACTTGTATACGGCCTTACAAGGCCTGGCTTCTTCCAACCGTGCTACTCTTGAGATATAAATTTGAAAATGGATGGTTTTAAATTAATCTGCCTTATTAGTTGTGGAATCTGATGACTATTAAACAAATTTCCTAGTGGCAGTTGACTAGCATCTTTTATTTTGATAGTGATATTATGATTTGTTTTAATCAATCATGTTGCTTAGTAAACGTGATGGAATTTTGTTGAACTAAAAATTTGCAAGTTAGGTTCACCGGCCTATGTTTATGAATGTATTTGTCAAGACTTAGAACTTATGCTATAATAATAAATAAATATTATTAAAAATAAATAATAAAAATATGTTATAATAATAATATAATTTTATTAAAAATAAATAATAAATAAATAACTTTTATTTTTTATGCCTCCTTCTCACATTTTTCTAATATAATAATAATAAATAAATAACAATAAATAATATTATTAAAAATAAATAATAAAAATATGTTATAATAATAATATAATTTTATTTAATATTAATTTCTCTTCTCTTATTCTCTTACTTATCAAATCACTTTAATTCAAATATTTCTGTTCTTTTTTCCTTTATTTTTCTTGCATCAAATCACCGTTATTTTTATTTTATTTCTTACCTATTTATTCTTTTTCTCTTCTCACATATTGTCTTCTCTTCCCTCCGATTCTCTCCTTTGTATTGCATTTATAAAAACCAAAGTCGTGCTGTGATTAATTTTGGTTTCTTCTTTTCTTAAAAAGGGAGAATTTGAGCCATTTGAGGAAAAGCTTTTAAAAAATACGTTGTCTAATGCTTCCCTTGTTTTTTCTATTGCACCCTTGCATTCAGTGAAGCATCCAACATGAACCTTTAAATCTTCAATTCAACCCCATATAACCATATAATACTAGTAGTGGGATGTGTCTAAGCTACCCTTCCTTTCTTTATGCAATGAACAAATTGCTAGTTGCCACGCCAGGTCACTTGTTAGAGATAGAAACGAACATCCCAACCCTTCCCTGCCTCATTCATTAATTGCTTGCTAAATGCAAGAAATGCTCTAGTTTGAAATGATTTAGATGTTTGCAGTATTAATTAATTAATTTGATATTAGATGCATGTTTTCTCTTCTTTCTGGTTGGTATGTGTTATTTAGTTCTAAACTTGAGAAGAAGAAAAAAGATAGAAATTATTTCCCCTGACCCGTGTGTGTGTTTATTGCTTTGCTACATAGTCATAAGCTCATAGTTGGCAAATTAAATCCTGAGCAAATTAAGCTCATAGTTGGCAAATTAATTAATTTGATTGTGTCTTAATCCTTTTTCATTTACTTTTGTCTTAATCCTTTTTCATATAATTTTATGTTATTGCAGTAAAAAAATTTGGAGTAATCATCACTCACGCCGACACCCTTCTCCCCCCAAATCTTTTCTTTTTGTCCTCAATCTTATATAATTGTTTTGCTTTATTCTTGGATATTTACCCATCTTTATTAGTTTGATGTGACCCATTAAGCTAGTTGATGTTGATTACTCAGTAATGCTAGATGTGACCCATTAAGCTATAGGGATGTTGGTTCGATTTGGATTGATGCTAGCTAGCTAGTGTTAGAATTAGAAACGAATTGCACCATCATAGTTGGATTTGGACGCAATGAGGTTGAAAACAAACTGCAACATATATATACAGTTATAAATCCACATCATACTAATTAATTGTCTATCTTACTGCAACTAAAGCATTTAAGATTGAAAACTGCATGCTGCCAATTAAAACAGCTTAATTTGAAAGGTGAATTTTGAAGTAACTTTGCTTACGATATGGTTTTCTTTGAGAAATTATTTCCAGGTGATGATCACGAATAGGAAGGAATGAGGTGAACTATTGGAAGCCTTAGTAGTTAGCGACAAAGATATCACCATCCCAAATTTTCCACAGGTAATAATTTGCACCGCTCTAGGTGCTAAACTCATCTTAATTATGCGTTCTCATCATGTGCATTCTTATCATAACCTTCATGATAATGAGGACTTAATTGCTACTTAATGTTGTACTTGTAATTGCTACTTAATTGTGTATAGCCTTGGCTTTATAAATAAGGTATATATATAGATCAGCGTGATCCTATTCCTTCAATTAATATAGTTAGTTACTTCTATAATTAAAATTCTCATTCCATTACTTGAGATTCATGATTTTTAACTTTATCAATTTCGGTTACTTGGATTGTTCGATTCACTAAATTAATTGTAGTAAATGTTTGATATGTGAATTTATACTTGTTCTAGAATATTATACGGCCTAACAAAGGCTTAATAGCTTGTTCTTCATTATTATAGTGACTGAGAGTAAGGATAAAAGGATATTAAAACTCTAAATTTAGTCTCTTAAAAGGTACACATCACTCTACCTCATGAGATCATTCTGACGTATACTGATTTTAACATTGAAGTCCTTGCAATTACACTTTCCTTGATGTGGAACACTAGAGACGATCATTGAAGATCATGTTCATTCTCCTAAAATTATAAGGGACATAATTGTTCTACCTTTTGGTTAGCCTGATGAGCTGGATGAAACTAACATTTTCTGTCACATTTTCACATCAAATAATGAAATAACATGAAAGTTATTCTTTTGTAGCTTTCAATGGATATGTGTCTAGTGATTTAAGATGTACAATCAAACACACTACTGGGTTATGATATAATATTTAATATTTTTTTCAACTAATTTCATAATTTTCAATAAGGTTTAACTCGTTATAAAAAATTTGATTAAAAGAATGCGTTAAAAAATATATAGGTTTTTAACACTTCTCGTTATAATTAAATTAAACTCATGTCATGTCATTTTCTAATGAGACATGCAATAACACGACTTGACTCATATGCAGTAAATATTTTATCTGGACTAATTTAGTACTTACGATCGAATACCCTTCTTTATTAGAGAGTTGCTGAGAGTAGTTGTAGATAGTAATTAACACACAAGTCTCTGATTCAATGACAAGGAACTAGTGGATGGCACAACGTTTGAAGCCATAAAGAAAGTGGGGGACCCCGTGACTGGGCCTGTCCACAGTGCAGTTCTGTGATCTTCTGAGAGGTAATAGAAGTTGTGTGTGTGTGTGTGTGTGTGTGTGTGTGTGTGTCCGAAAAGAGAAAGAAGTAAGAAATTTTTTTGATATAATCTAGAATAAATTGTTCTCGTATCTTCTGAGCGCTTGTTATACTTAATCTTACTCTTTTTTTATCATACACAAGATTGTCTTATGTAGGTGTTCATTCAGTTATTTCTTTGATTCTTGCTTTCATTTTGGACCGTGCTGCTCATCATCACCGGTACAAATGTTTGTTACCAATGAATATTTTTATTACGTGTTCACTGCCATTAATGACAATTGACATATGCTATACAAATTGTGTTCATGATGAGTGAACCTTAGATTCCCGTTTGAGATTGGATGCAATGATTCTTGCGGACAGTTTGCATTAATCATTGTATTCAATCTTGAATTGTCCGTTTGGACAGTTTGGGGAGACTGATATTTTTATGGTAGATTCATGTGTTAAGGTTAAAATTATTTTGTCTAATTTGATGAAATTTTGGTAATGCATTTCTAGTTGTTCTCTGAGTGCATACTTGATTATCGGGAAATTAATTTCACCGATTTCATGTCATGTACTTGGAGACCAATGCGAAATGCTGCCAAAATTTTGTCAAATCTAACAAAATAGAATTAACCCTGATGTATGAAGCTACCATAAAAGACGGTCTTCCCGAATGGGATAGGGTCACACCTTTAATAAAAAAGTGAGATTTTCATGCATTGAATAACTTTGAGAGTATGACCGAGTTATTACTTAGATGGATCGAAGTTGGATGAATGAAAGTCGCATCAGCCCAGAATATGAGGAAGGCGTCGAGCAATTCTTACAATTTGCTTCACAAAGAGGTCAACCGGATGAAGATGAAAAATATTATTGTTCTTGCAACAATTGTTTGAACGGAAGACGACAAATACTGGATGACATACGAGAGCATCTGTTGTGTGATCGAATTAAGAGAAATTATACGACGTGGATATGGCATGGTGAAATGACAGACATGCAGAGTGGGCAACAATCCGAACCGTTTGATGTAGAAATGGGAGATCACTTGGAGGATATGATTCGTGACCTTGGACAAGAGTCTTTCCAGCAAGCACATGCCCCTGTGTATGAAAGATTGCAGGGTGACTCAAAGAAGCCTTTGTATCCGGGGTGCAACAATTCCTTGACGCTATTGTCGGCGGTGTTAAGTCTGGTTAATGTCAAGGCCAGATATGGATGGAGTGACAAAAGCTTTACTTCATTGCTTCAAATAGTGCACGATCTGCTTCCACAGGATAACACATTGCCTAAAAGCTACTATCAGGCAAAGAAGATATTGTGTCCGATGGGTATGGAGTATCAGAAGATTCATGCTTGCCCTAATGATTGCATACTGTACAGACATGAATTTGAAGAAATGTCTAAATGCCCTAGGTGTGGGGCATCACGGTACAAGGTGAAGGATGATGAGGACTGCAGTTCTAATGAAAACTCAAAGAAGGGCCCTCCAGCGAAGGTGTTGTGGTATCTTCCCATCATTCCAAGGTTCAAGCGTTTATTTGCTAATGAGGACGACGCAAAAGATCTTACCTGGCATGCAAATGGGAGAAAATCTGATGGAATGGTCTGTCATCCAGCTGATAGTGTTTGATGGGTTTCGCAAGGAGACTTTTCAAATGCGTGCAATGTTGTTTTGAACCATTAATGACTTTCCAGCATATGGGAATCTCAGCGATTACAGTGTTAAGGGTCATCATGCATGCCCCATCTGTGAAGAAGACACAAGCTACATACAACTGAAACATGGTAGAAAAACAGTGTACACTAGACATCGCCGTTTTCTAAAAGCTCATCACCTTTACAGAAGATTGAAAAAAGCTTTTAATGGAAGTCAAGAGCACGAAACTGCGCGAACACCACTAACTGGTGAGCAGGTCTTCCAGCGGGTTGAACACCTTAATATTGTATTTGGAAAGACCCAAAAGAAGGATAAAAGTAAGAGTTTCATATGGAAGAAGAGGTCCATTTTCTTTGATCTTCTGTACTGGTCTGATCTAGATGTTAGACATTGTATTGATGTTATGCATGTAGAGAAAAATGTATGTGACAGTGTCATTGGGACACTCCTTAATATTCAGGGCAAGACGAAAGATGGTCTAAATACCCGTCAAGATCTAGCTGACATGGGCATACGATCGCAGTTGCATCCAAGGTCTGATGGTAAAAAAATATACTTGCCTCCAACTTGTCATACTTTATCCAGAAAGAAGAAGATCAGTTTGTGCCAGTGTCTGCGCCGGGTTAAAGTCCCACAAGGATACTCTTCAAATATTAAGAGCCTTGTGCAGTTCAAGGAGCTTAAGCTGGTGGGGTTAAAGTCTCATGATTGTCACGTGTTGATGCAACAATTGTTAGCCGTGGCCATACAAGACATTTTGCCTAACAAAGTCAAGTTAGCCATAACTCGCCTGTGTTTTTTCTTCAATGCCATATGTAGCAAAGTCATTCATCCGGTCAAGTTTGATGACCTGGAAAACGAGGTTGTAATTATACTGTGCCAGTTGGAGATGTATTTTCCTCCTGCTTTCTTTGACATCATGGTTAACTTAATTGTTCACCTGGTTAGAGAAATCAAATGTTGTGGTCCTGTTTATCTGCGCTGGATGTACCCGGTTGAGCGCTACATGAAGATCTTAAAAGGGTATACCAAGAATCTACATCATCCAGAAGAATCTATTGTTGAAAGGTACATCGCAGAAGAAGCCATTGAATTTTGTTCAGAGTACATTGAAAAGGCTAAACCTGTTGGCCTTCTTGAGTCTCGCCATGACGACAGAGTGGGCAGTAAGGGTTCAAGAGGACTGCATGTTATCACTCCAAGTGTAGAAGATTTGTTACAAGCTCACTTGTATGTGTTGAACAACAGTAATGAAGTTTTGTCATACATAGTTCAACATGAATGTTTAGTCAAACAAAGTAATCCAAAAATGTTAAAGAATTGGGTCTTGAAAAATCATAACAAGACTTTCTCTGATTGGTTTAAAGATACAATCTTTGCTGACAAAAATGCTTCTGAAATATTAAGAAAGCTAGCTCATGGGCCTAAAAGAAATGTTATAACTTGGCAAGGATACGACATAAACAAGTATTCCTTTTATACAAAAACACAAGATGACAAAAGTACAATGCAAAACAACGGGGTCACCCTAAGGGTTGAATCTCAACACTTTGCAACTATACATGATGACAATCCCTGTGTAACTTCAATCCCTTACTTTGGCTTCATTGATGAAATATGGGAGCTTAACTATGTCAAATTTATTGTTTGTGTTTTAAAATGTAAGTGGGTTGACAGCAACACCAGTGTGCGGACTGATGATGTAGGATTTACGTTGGTAAACCTAAAGAAACTAGCTTACCAGAATGACCCTTTCATCATGGTAGAACAAGCTAAGCAAGTACTTTATGTGCAAGACCCTTGTGATGAAAGGTGGTCTGTGGTTCTACACGGGAAAACAATTGGTGTTAATGTAGAAGATGATGATTCATACATGGACACTTATGTTAGTCCTTTGTCTACACAAATGACTTCTAACAGCGTCGAAGAAGAAGAAGCTGACGACGTTCATGCTAATCGTAATGATCATGATGAAGGAGAATTAATTAACATCGTCTAACGTAATTTTCTAATATAATATTTCATTTCGGTACATTCATTTACATAACTCATACAGTGTTTTTTGATAATATTAACTAACTCAACTTTTTCTCTTTAAAGGACCATGGCTACTCCACCTGCCTTGCCTCCTCCTCCTCCTCCTCATACAGTGTACTTTGTCATTTTAGTTGTTTTCCACAACAAAATCACTTCTTATAATTTATTGTAATAATCATTTTCATTAATGTTCAACTTTTGCAAGATGTGCGGAAAAAGGCACAGGCCTCCCAGAAGCAAAACACTGCCCCCACATATTGTCTCATGGGGGTTATGAATATTTAGAAGAAAAGCTCATGGCTGAGAAGACAAAGAAAAGACTGGAAGAAGCTGCCCAGTCTGGAAGCACTGAGGACATCATTGACCCTCCATCTCCCATCAGACGCCACGTGAAATGGAAGATGGCCCGCACGAAGAAAACTAGACAGATGACGTCTGAGGCAGCAAAGGAAATAGCTGACAGGATTGTAAGTCATTTTTAATTAATAATTGTAATTATCTTTGTGTATTTTGTGAATTCCTTGAACAAATATGTGTTCGGTACAGGATTCTTTGGACGAGTAGGCGTCACAGGGATCGTTCGTCCCCCATGGACGTCAGGATATCTTGACTTCTGCCATTGGGCGACCAGAGCACCCTGGCCGTGTTTGTGCTATTGGAGTCGGTGTCACCATAAAGCAATACTTTGGATCGGCTTCACGAACGTCTCGCAGTTCTTCCTCCATGCCTCCTGAAGACCTAGAACAGCTGACCCAACAAATCAGAGACCAACTGGAGGAGTCAATCACAGAAAAAGTGACTCGAAAGATAATGGAATCCTTAAGCCAAATGCAGTCCCAGTTTCAGTCTCAGATGCAATCACAAGGACTTGCACTACCTCCAGAGCCAGAGGTTGGTCCCTCAGGTCCTCGTGTCAGCACAAAGGAGAGTTGCGTTGCTCCCTCAGGGAACGATCTAGGGACAGGTGACTCAGACAAATGCGGGCTATATATTGAAGAAAATCCTTCCCGCCTGGTTGCCCTAGGAAGACTTTATGTGGTATCCACAACAGTTCACAACATCCCTTTGTTGCATGGCCAAGTCAAGGTTGGTGTTGAGGAGATTAAAGATGCAGAGGCTCTCGTTCCTGTACCCACTGATGAGGTTACCTTAGTGGGGCAGACACTTAACACCTTCCTTGCTTGGCCAACACATCTTGTGAAGCGTTTATCAGAACAGGTATTTTACTCTGATTATATGTTTATTTTTTTCAATTAATTTGTTCACTGTAATCAAAACTTGCTAATTAACTATGTTTATTCAACAGGCAGTTGTGTCTCCAGCAAAACCTCCAAAAAGCCCAGATGAAGAGGTCGATGATCCCCTGTACCTAATGACATTGACCATCCCACAACTGTTTTTGAAGCCGCTCTAGGTTATGTAGGATGCTACCATATTCGGGGTGTTTAATCAAAACTTCCCATTGTATATAAAGCACGAAGATCTCTCTGAAATTGCACACGGTGGTCAATGTCTCAGCATATCTGTTATACAGTTGTGGATTTTGTAAGTCATTTTAGATTACTATTAATTACCAAAGTAATTGTTTTAAATTCATACATAATTTACTTTGACTTAACAACACAGTCATCTGACTGAGACAAGTGTGCGAGCGGGGAATTCTGATGTGTATGGATTCCTCGAGCCACAGTCCATTCAGAGATCTGGGCAATCACAATTTGAATACGAAAGTTACATCAAGAGTTGGATACAGAGTTCAAAACGAGATGTTTACCTTGGAGCCTACCTAAATGGGTAAGTCAAACACGATAATTGAATTTAAATAATCTATACTACTACAATAACCCATATTCGTCTCTACTGCAGCGGACACTGGCAAATGGTCGTCATTCTGCCTAAGGAAAACCTAGTTGTCTGGTTTTGTTCTTTACATAACAGGCCAGACAACTACCTTAAGGGAATAATTAACAGGTCAGTATTGTTTTCAATACATTTTCATTGGTATAACTCAACAACATCAATATTTTAATGTTCCTCATATTCAACACTAGTGCTTTGAAAGGACTTGATGATACTCCACAACCGAAATCCAAGGCTGCTGCTAGGTGGATTGTTGTTAAGGTACGTGATTTAAATAAAAGTTCTACTTATATATATTTTATGTGTGTGTACACTAATTGTAGTTAACGTTTAATTAATATCCAAATTTCATTATGTATTTAGTGTAATAGACAAAAAGGAATCACTGAATGTGGCTACTACGTGATGCATTGGATGTCCACGATAATCTTAGGATCTTTCGGGAATAATTGGGAGACGGTAATTGTTTATTACAAACAAATTTGGTTTTTTTATAATTGTTATTACATTATTAATTTATTTTTTATTTGATCATGCAGTATTTTAATGAAGTTAGACCATTGGAAGCAAAGAGATTCAAGACACTTCGCATACAGTGGGCACAGTATTATCTAAAAGTTAGAAATCAAACATAGGATGTTAGGCAACTATGTAACTTTAGGTTAATTAATTAGTTTACATACTTTGCATTACATTTTTTACAATTGTTGTTTCATCTTAACATTCAACAACCTTTGTTGATAGCTAGTTTTTTGCTAAAATCTATTTGAAAATAGAATGCAAATGATATATGTTGTGTGCCATGTGGTCTGATTTTAAATTTACAGGTTAAATTTTGGTTTTTTTGTAAAAACAGAGACATTATTTAAAAAAAATTCCTGAAAATAATAAAAACCGATGTTAACTGTCAATAGCAACACATTCGTTAACATCGGTTTTTTGAAAAAACCGATGTTAACTGTCAATAATAACACATTCGTTAACATCGGTTTTTTGTAAAAAACCGATATTAACTTTAGTCAACATTGGTTTTTTGAAAAAACCGATGTTAAAATTCAATAGTAACACATTCGTTAACATCGGTTTTTTTATAAAAACTGATGTTAACGTGGGTTAACATCGGTTTTTTGAAAAAATCGATGTTAACTATCAATAGTAACACATCTGTTAACATCAGTTTTTTGAAAAAACCGATGTTAACTGTCAATAGTAATGCATTCGTTAACATCGGTTTTTTATAAAAATCAATGTTAACTGTCAATAGTAACATATTCGTTAACATCGAGTTTTTTAAAAAACCGATGTTAACTTTCAACATTAATATACATTTTCTGGGTGTAATTCATATTAGCAACATTGGTTATTTATATAACCGATGTTGGTAATTTTACGTTAACATCGGTTTTTAAAAAACCGGTTAATGATAATACTATCAACGTCGGTACTTTCAACATCGGTTCAAAAACCGATGTTGAAAGTCATAAATAACCGATATAGAAAGCATATTTTCTAATAGTGCTTGTACTTTAGAAGGTGCGGAAGCAAACAAGTGGAGATGGTTTGAGGTAAGTTTATCAATTGTTAGGAGAGATTAGTTATTTATAAAATTTTCTTAGAATCTAAAAAGAAATTGTCTTGTTTGTAGAGATGTATTGGAGCGAGGGACTAGATATCATTTCAATGACTGGATTGGAAACACCCCTCAAAGTTACAAGGAGTTATTTAATCTTCGTCATGCAAGTGCACGAAATGCAATAGAAAGGTCATTTGAGATCTTGAAAAAATGATGGAGTATATTAAGAACTTCTTCATTTTTTGATATAAAGACACAAATAAGAATTATCAATGCATGTTTTGTGTTACACAATTTCATAAGAGACGAACAACAAACTGATCAACTTTTAGAAGTTCAAGACTTAGAATTCTTATCTATTGTTAATGAAGAGTTAGTTCATCAATGAAGGGAAGGAATTCAAAATAATGTCATAGATGATATCACAACTATTCAAGCTACTAAGGAATGGACAACATTTCGAGATACATTAGCTATGAATATGTTTGCTAACTATCAAGTGAGAAGAAACTTTGCTTAGGGATAGTTCTTTTTTAAATGTAATTTGCTATTGCAAACAAACTTTGTGTGCTTTGTTACTATTGTACTTTGCTATTGAAGATAGACTTTTATGTACTTTGCTATTGCATAAAAACTTTGCTTGAAATATTTTCTATGATTGAGAAGTGGACTAATCAAATGAATAAAGTAGGTTGTATCTAATATTTGTTATGTGCAGGTTAAATAAGTGACATTAACTTCAATGGAGTCATCTAATGAAAAAATGACGGACAAAAGAAAAGTTTTAGGAAAAAATAATGAGGAAACAAGAAGTTATTTTACATGTAATTTGGAGATGAAACTTGTATTGGCTGATGTACTGAGAGATCAAAGGAATTTGGGCAACAAGGGCGACAGAGGTTGGAAAAGGTCAGCATTGAATGTTGCAGCCACAGTGTTGTCTACAAGCTTCAATGTTAATGTCACATCAAATAATGTCAAAAATCGTATCAAATTATGGAGATGGAACTTGTATTGGCTGATGTAATGAGATATCAAAGGAATTTGGGCAACAAGGGCGACAGAGGTTGGTTGGAAAAGGTCAGCATTGAATGTTGCAGCCACAGTGTTGTCTACAAGCTTCAATGTTAATGTCACATCAAATAATGTCAAAAATCGTATCAAATTATGGAGATCGTGATATGGTATTGTAAGTGACATCCTTGGCCAAAGTGAGTTTAATTGGGATGGCACTAAGCACATGATCACAGTTGAGAATGAAAATGCTTGGAATGAATATTGCACGGTAAATATTCTTTAATATATGCTATTTGTTATTCAAAGCATATTGAATTTGACTTTTTCTTTTTTCCAGTTACATAAATCGGCTAAACTGTTTCGATTCGAAGTGCTTCAAGACTGGGATGATATAGTGAATTTGTGTGCTAAAGATAGAGCCACTGGTCATGGAGCTGAAACTGCTATGGATGCTGATGAAGTGATAAGTAAAGAAACAAATGAAGTGCATGGGTTTAGGTGCTACTGCTACTATAGACTTAGAAGAACCAAACTCTAATACAAAAGGAAAAAGACAAGGGTCAACTTCTTCTGGCACACATTCTCACGAGAGAGAAAGATTGGAGAAAAGAAAGAAATAATAGCTTCTTTGGGTAAAATGGCCAACTCTTTTGACCGGATGGTAGAAAAAATAGATGGTAGAGTCGATGATGAAGATATTCAAGAAGTGTTAAGTGAAGCTTTGATACTAGATCTTAATAGACAACAATGGACTAAAGATATTAAATGGTTAACTGACGATCGAAGCAGTTAGCTAAGCTATTGTGAAAGTCTTTCCAAAAAGACAAATTATGTTTTAACACATCTTGCAAAATGAAACTTGGTGAGTAACCTTTTGTCTACATTTTCAATTTCAACTTTCAAATTAGAAGATTGTGTCTTTTTTATGCCTAGTTGAAGTGATATTTCCACTATAGTTATTTGTTTTTCCTGTTGTGACTTATATTATTTTGTTTCTTCTATGTCAGGTTATTATGAACAACTAATAGAGAGGAGTTGCATTCTTACAAAGCAAGAAAAAAAGTTGATTCTTCTAAAATTGTTTGATTATGTTGTATGTTTTGAACCATCTAATTTGTAAGATAGTTCGTGAATGATTGAGTATCATAAGTGAAGTTACATCAATATGGATGATATATGATTTTAGGTCTTGATATGGATTGAAGTATTTTCTTCTCTCACCAACAATGAAATTAACATCAATATTAGAATTTTGTATGAGATGGTTGTTCTTAAATTACATAATTGTTTAATTTCAATATATTTTTTAAAATTATTGCGAGACTAAGTAATTGAATTTTTTTAACAAGGAATTAGATTGAACAAGGAATTACATATCATTCATCTTTACTTTTGCAGTATTGTTTAATCCAAGTTTTGTTGTGTATTAATACAAAAATATTGTGTAAGATTTAAAATTATTTTGATTATTTAATTATTAAATATTAAAAAATTGATTATTAAATATTGTATTGCATTAAATTTATTTCGAATATTTAACTATTTAAAAAATGACTAATATTTATTTTTATTCAATATTGAAATTTTAATTTTTAAATAAATATTTAAAAATAAAAATTTAAATTTCATTAAAATTGAATTATTTTATCCAAACAAAAAAATTAATATACAAGAAATTGGATTATTTCATCTGAACAAAATATTTATAAAATAAAATAAATTTAAATCAAGATAATTAAAATATTGTGTATTTAAATTTTTTAAAAATTTTAAATCCTCCATCAAGGTAAAAAAATTCTCATGAGAAATGTTCTAACATCCCTCCTTTGAATGAGGTTATATCTAATTGGCATAGTTGGGTGTACGTGCATATGCAGCGAGTGGGGTTATCTTCCCAATCATTCTTTTGGGAAATTTGGAAAGCTAGAAATGATGCTTTATTCCAAAGTAACTGTCTGCAGCCTCATGCTATTATTGCTGGAATAAGTAATCTGTTGGTGAATGTGCAACATGCTTATGGATTGGTTAATGATAGTGCCATGGCTACTTCTTCTCGAAGGGTGACCTATATTAGAGCTAGTGAGAACCAGTTTAGCCTACATGTAGACGGGAGAGGGAAGAATTATTCAGACAAAATAATCTTTTTTACTTGAGTATATTAATTAAATATATTTTTTGCCTTATAAAAAAATAGATTGTCTCAGTATATTAATTAAATATATTTTTTGCCTTATAAAAAAATAGATTGTCTCAATTAAATAATTTTATTAATAAGATAAATGTAAATAGTTGTAAAAGATTAAAAGAAAAAATAAATTGATATTAATTTTACTCAAATTTTTATCCTTTTATATTTTATTAATTATTAATTTTTTTATTATTTTCAATAAAATTTATATAATTTTTTGTTTGAAAAAATATTAGTCTATGTTTTATTTCCACCGAAAAAAATTTCTGGATCCGTTGCTTGTTGAAGTTGGTTTGGGAGATGCATTTGGATGATGTTGTTTGTGTTTCTAATTCTTTACAAGCAATTAATCTCATCAACCAAGGTGTTGATGGCTATCACCGTTATGCAACCATTGTTGAAAATATCCGTGGTTATTTGTAAGAATATTATGTTTGGTATTTTAGGGGTCTTAATAGAATACCAATAAACACCGAAAACATATTATGTTAGATTATTAGGAGGGGTTGTAAAAAATACCTAAATCCATGATAAACAACGGAATTGATGAGTCTAAGGAACTGTTGGTTTTGTGTTTTTCCTCAACCAAATCATTGTTTTCTTTTTGGGACCTTAGGTTTCTCGTCAGATGGGAAGAACATAATACAATTTCTGATTTGGTGTGTTAGGAACCACAACCTTACTTTAGGTTTTAACGTATTAGAGTTCTCATTATTTCCTAACGGGCCAAACTGGTTTCCGCTTATCAAGTCTATATGAATTTCTGATGATAGTCCAATAGGCTCACCAAATTAGATCACTTTTATTGAGCCCATAAATGTAAATAACTAATATAAATGATAAATATAATATGTAGCACACACTAATTAATTAAATAGGAATTATAGAATTCCTAACAATCTCCAACTTGAGCTTCATATTAACCTTAATCATTTATATTGCAAAAGTTTTTAGGCGCACAATCGTATGTTATTTACTTTTAGACTTTCCTTAAACAATCTGGTTCATCTTATATAGTAACACAAAACTATTGTAGTTTTCCTCACAATCCAACGTGATTGAGCCACAATGATCACCAATGTCACATATACTTGATGACATAGATCTAATATGGATAAGCGGCATGAAAATAACATGCAATGTGATCTCATTCATGTTCATTTCCAACTAGTTCAAACTTTATTTTTTATAGAGATCAATCCAAACACAATATAAATATTGCAAACAAAACAATCTCAAAATGAAATGATAACCTTCAACTTTATTTTATAGAAAATCAATCTATACAAATATCTAAAAAACATAAGGCATATATAGAACATAAATGGCACTCCCACTAAACTAAGGTACTATAAGGAATCAATTCCATATGAGTCGTGTGCTCATGAAAAACTTTAGGTACCAAACCTTTCGTAAGTGGGTCAACTAGCATATCATTAGTCCTTAAATGTTCTATGGAAATTTGTCTATTCTGAACTCTTTCTTTACCAATCCAAAACGTGATGTCAATAAACTTTGATTTGGTTGCACTCCTATTATTGTTGGAGTCAAGAACTGCTGAGTTATTGTCATAATAAATCTTTAATGGTCTTTCAATGCCGTCAACCACACGCAAACCAGTGACAAAATTTCTCAACCATATCCCATGGTTGGATGCCTTAAAACAAGCAATGAACTTCACGGCCATGGTCGAAGAAGCTATGAGAATCTGTTTAGCAGACTTCCAAGAGATAGTTCCTCCAGCCAACATAAATATGTATCCAGATGTAGAGCGTTTGCTATCTTGACATCCAGCAAAATCAAAGTCTAAGTACCCAATGATCTCCAAAATTTTAGACTTCTGATAAGTGAGCATGTATCCTTTTGTTCTCTTTAGGTAACGAATCAGATGTTTTGCTTCTTTCCAATGCTGCATTCCAGGATTACTCAAATATCTGCCCAAAACTCCTACTACAAATGTTATATCGGGACGAGTGCAAACTTGAGCGTACATTAGACTTCCTACTACTTATGCATAAGGGATCTTTTGCATCTTTGTTCTTTCAAGGTCATTATTAGGGCATTGTTTGAGACTAAATTTGTCTCCTTTAGCTATTGGGGTATCTCCTGGTTTACTATTTTTCATGCTGAATCTATCTAGGACCTTATCGATATAACTCTCTTGTGACAACCTTAGGATACCTTGAGAGCGATCTCTTAGTATCTTAATTTCTAATACAAAAGAGGTTTCCCCAAGATCTTTCATCTCAAAAATTTTCATCAAAAATTTCTTAGTCTCTTGTAAGAAGCTTATATTGTTGCTAGCAAGCAGTATATCATTGACATATAACACTAAGAATGAGTATTTACTCCCACTAAACTTGTGATATACACAATCATCAACTGCATTTTCCTCAAAACCATATGAGGTAATGACTTGATGGAACTTGTAATACCATTGACGGGAAGCTTGTTTCAAACCATAAATGGATTTATTTAGTTTGCAAACCATAGACTTTGAGTCATCTGATACAAAGTTTTCTGGTTGCATAATATAAATTGTTTCTTCAATGTCACCATTTAGAAATGCAGTCTTAACATCCATCTGATGTAGCTCTAAATCATAATGAGCTACCAGTGCCATTATTGTTCTAAAAGAATCCTTTGAAGATATTAGAGAAAAGGTTTATTTATAGTTAATGTCTTCCTTTTGGGTAAATCCTTTAGCGACTAGACGAGCCTTATATCTCTCAACATTGCCCTTTGAATCCCTTTTGGTTTTAAATATCCATTTGCAATCAATAGGTTTCACACTTTCAGGCAATTCGACGAGATCCCAAACGTCATTGTCTTGCATAGATTTCATCTCATCCTTCATGGCATTGATCCAGTTTTAAGAGTTAGAACTACGCATGGCTTGACAGAAGTTAATCGAATCATCCTCTGTTAAACCAATGTCATCCTCATGTTCTTGGAGAAAGATAATATAATCATCAGGGATTGCACTTCTCCTCTCTCTATCAAATCTCCTTAATGGCATTTATTGAGGTTGTTGAGGTTGCTGTATAGGTATTTGAGGAAGAACCTCATCGTTGTCTTGTTCTTGAACAATGTCATTAACAATAGTTTGAACATTGTTTTCTATTGCTGGAGTTGTTTCTTGAACAGCAATAGGTATGAGGACTTGAGCACTATTAATAACAGGTTCTTCCTCAAAGACAATTTTCCTTATGTTCTATTTCTTCCTAAACTCAACTTCCTCAAGAAATCTTGCATTTCCCGTTTCAAATATTGATCTTAAAGTGGGATCATAAAACTTATAGCCCTGAGAGCATTCAGCATAGCCAACAAAATAGCAGCTAATTGTTCTTGAATCCATCTTTCTTTCATGTGGCCTATAAGGTCGTGCCTTAGCCAGACAACCCCAAATATGCAAATGCTTAATGTTTGGCTTTTTGCCAGTCCAAAGTTCATAAAGGGTTTTATTAACTGCTTTACTTGGCATTCTATTAAGGATGTAAGCTACGGTCTTTAAGGCTTCTCCCCAAAGTGACTCTGGCAAAGAAGAATGACTAACCATACTTCTCACCATATCCTTAAGAGTTCAGTTTCGTCGTTCTGCAACACCATTCATGCTAGGTTTGCCTGACATAGTGTATTGCAAAACAATTCCACACTCTTTGAGAAAAAGTGCAAAAGGTCCTGGACGTTGTTCTCCTGATCCATCATATCTACCATAGTACTCACCACCACGGTCAGATTTGACAGCCTTAATTTTCTTTCCAAGTTGAAGTTCAACTTCAGCCTTGAAACTTTTAAAAACGTCTAGGGATTGGGACTTCTCATGTATCAAATAAAGGTAACCGTATCTAGAGTATTCATTTGTGAACGAGATAAAGTACTGTTGCCCATTCCAAGGTGTTGGAAAAGGACTACAAATGTCTGTATGTACTAGTTCTAATATGTCTTTAGCTCTTTCGGCACATAATTTCCTTATGTTTGTTCGTTTTCCCTTTATGCATTCAACACAGACTTCAATGTCTGATAAATCTAAAGGTTCAAGAATTTCATCCGACACAAGTCTCTGAATTCTCTATTTAGAGATATGACCTAAGCGTTTGTGCCATAAAGTGGCTGAATTCTCTTTTAATTTCCTTTTTATACCACGTGAATTTGTTTGCAGTATTTCATTATAGGAACAATTAACATCCAACATATATAGATTATCAATTAAGAAACCGGAACCAATCAAATTCAAATTCTGGTAGAGACTAACTTTAATATTTCCAAATGAACAAGAAAAACCAAATTTGTCCAAACTAGAAATAGAAATTAAATTCCGTCTAAAAGACGGTACAACAAATGTCTCAAACAAATCCAAATAAAATCCAGTCTTTAACTGCAATCTAAAAGTTCCTATAGCCTTCACTGTAACCTTTTTGTCATCGCCAACCAATATGAATCTTTCATCATCACTTGGTAGTCGGCTCCACAGGCAACCCTGCATGGTTACACTTATGTGAGTAGTAGCACCAGAATCTACCCACCAAGTATCTTTAGGTACAAAAGCTAAATTAACTTCACAACAAACAAGAGCAAGAAATTTACCTTTCTTTACACGCCATATGGCATACTTGGGACACTCTTTCTTCATGTGTCTAGACTTCTTGCAGAAGTAGCAGGTAAATTCCTCATACTTATTTGGTTTCATTTGCTGAGAAGACCCTTCAGCAACACCCTTAGTTTTCTTTCTTTTCTTATTCTGAGAGGTGAAGCTTAAATGAGCACTTTCATATCTGTCTCTCTGTAGCCTCTCTTCCTCTTGCACACAGTGAGGTATAAGCTCATTAAGGGACCATTTGTCCTTCTGAGTGTTATAACTCACTTTGAATTGCCCAAAGTGTGCAGGAAGTGAGATCAAAACTAAATGCATGAGCAGGTCTTCACCAAGCTCTAACTTAAGTTGTTTAGATGTCAAGTTAGACATTTCCATTATGTACTCCCTTATATTACTTTTGCCTTTATACTTCGTGGAGATGAGTTTAGCCAAAAGGTTACTTGTCTCTGCCTTCTCATTTATGGCAAAGTACTGTTTAATTTCATCAATAAATTTCTTTGCATTTTCACCCTCAGAAATAGAGCCCCGAAACACTTCTGGAATAGAGCGCTTCATAATCATAATACACATTCGATTAGAACGATCCCATTTCTCAATTTTGGGTCATTCCATTCTCAGTGCCAAATCCAAATCCATACAGTCGAGAACAATTTCTACGGTTTCCTTCTAGACCTTAAAATTTGTCCCATTCAGCATAGCGATACTGTTCACTTAAGCAGATACATTTGCAGCACTAGCTACAGAAACTGAACATGTGCAAAATAGTTCACATAACAAACCCATCACAAGATATCCAGCACAACATTAATTCACAGTCTTTGGACAGAGAAATTAATTTGTAATTGGTACTCTCAATCCAATGATCAAATATTGACAATAAATTCTGTCAATTTATAGTCTTTCTTTGAACCGACTATAATTCACATGAAAATACCTTATAATTGTCACACATTTATCATCATAGGTACAAAATTATTTGCCCAAATTGGTCTTCCTTTGGATTTGCACAATTCACATAAATAATTTTATACTAATATGTATGCAATTTTAATTAAATTAATTTATGCAATAGAGATTGTTTTGACAATATATTATTTCAATCAACTCAATTAAAATTACCAGACATAAAAAAAGAATAATTTTGAGAATTTGTAATTTCTGAATTTACACCAAAACATAATGGGAATCACCAATTAATATACATAATTCACAAATAAAAACAAGGAAAACAAAAATAAAATGCAAAAGTCAAATTGCATTTAACGATTAGCAATAGGGGTTTTCTTATGATGATATAATAAAACCAAAGATTATGTATCACATGTATATCATGTCATGGCATGGATTCATGGCATGCATAAGGAAACAAAACCAATAGCCATAAAAAAAAAACAAACAAACATGTGAACGAGAAACAAAAATGGATGACTACTCTAGAGTGAAAAAAAAAATTCTCATGGAATCCGAACGCAAAACATGAACGCGCATATGATGATTATTATATCGTGATTGAAATGAAAAAAAAATTCCAAACTTACAATCATAATTATAATTGCAAAGATAAAATCCCAAAATAAAACTAGGATTCATTTAACAAAATAATACAGGTATAACACAAACCAAATAACTTTAATTCTCGATAATCTAACAATAATGGTGGTTGTGATACCACTTGTTTGGCATTTTAGGAATCTTAATAAAATATCAATAAACACCAGAAACACATTGGTTATCAAGAGGGGTTGTGAAAAATACCTGGATCTATGATAAGCAATGAAATTGATGAGTCTGAGGAAATATTTCCTCAACCAAATCATCATTTTTCTTTTGGGACCTTTGGTGTGTTGGAGACCACAATCTTACTTTAGGTTTTAACCTGTTAGAGTTCTCATTATTTCCTAACGGGCTAAACTAATTTCCGCTTATCAAATTCATATTAATTTTTTATGATAGTCCAATAAACTCACCAAATTAGATCACTTTTATTGAGTTCATAAATATAAATAACTAATATAAATTATAAGAATTATAAATATAATACATTACTTACCTTAATTAATTAGGAATTATAAAATTCCTAACATATTAGAGATTGAAGTTTGTTCATTCGCTGAGAGAAGGAAACCAGTGTGCTGATTTCCAGGCTAAGATTGGTCCCAGTTCAGGGAGCTAAGATTGGTCCCGGTTCAGGAGCTTGGTTCACAGAGATGCAGTCGCCGCTGATTCAGATGCAACATCTGATTCTAGCCGATGCCATGCTTGTGCCTTAATTAAGACTGTAATTTGGTTTTAGGTTTCTCTTTTTTGTTTCTTTCTCTCTCACATTACCAAAAAAAAAATAATACCGTAGAAGAATAATAATACTTTAACATCTTAATATTTTAGACATTCGATTGGATATTTTTTTAAAAAAAATTATATTTTTTATCATATTAAATAGTTGTTACATCTATTTTTTTTTTCCGAAGACGTATATTAACATATAAGGTGTTTAAGAAATATTTCCGATTCTAGAAAGCAGTTTCTGGAATATATCGTACTACTCTGCAGCAAAACTTGGACCGTCCATCTCAACAACCGCCAAGATCAAAGGTTTATACTGCAGCAGCAGCTGAGCAATGTTGGATTGGTGCAAGCCAATGCATTGCACTAGTCTAGATTGACTAGATTCTTCCACTTAAACATGTAATTTTTGCAAATCACAATTTCAATATAAATTTAACCTTTAATTTGAAAAAAAATAAAACATACTTTATTTCTTCTTGTGAAAATAACAAAAAAAAATGTAATAACAAATCGTTTAACTGTTTTATGAGTATAAATAACTATTTTTTTTTCTTTTCCTGTTTATTTAATTAAAAATTATATATTTTAAAAAAGACAAATAGTAATTAATATACTAAAGATACTAGTTAAAAAGTTTTTGTTTATAAAAAATATTATTAAAAAATAATGAACAGACTCTCATATGTTACTTGACACATGAAAATATTAAAAAAGAAAAATATAGGTATCATACTTTATAAATATAAAGAAAGAGATAAAAAAAAGTGTAAATGATATGTTTGTAATAAAGAATTTTCACATATTATTAATGCAATCTTCTTTTAAAAAAATAGCTTTATTTATTTATAGTAAAATTTGATTTTCTTAATCAGTACATTTTTTGAGACATTATACTTTGATTAAATAACTGATCGAAATTGAGATTTATGTAACAAGGCACACCCATTCAAGATTATATATGAGAGTGAGATGATTAAATGTAAATTGTATAATCAAATATAGATGGTCAAGATTTAATATTATGTGAATTTTTAAAAAAATCTTGGTGACTTTTTGGCATTAAATTTTAACTCTAAGTATGGCTATATGATTTAAATTTAATTAGCTCACTTTCATAAGTTTGATATGGTGTATCTATAAACCTTAGGAATGACTATTATTGAAGAACCTAATTGATCATTTTTAGTGAGATATTTTCTCACAATCACATTTTTTTATTTATAAGATTCAAAATCAATATCTCATTTAAAGAAATCAAATTTACTATCATTCAGATTAACAACTTGTTAGTTGTCTAGCGGATAGTTAAATATCTATTAGGGAAATTTAAAAATATTTGTTCTAAAGTAATTTTTTTAAAAAAAGATCTCTTTAAAATAAAAAAAATACAATGTATATTTGAATTTCCAAAAATATCTTACCAACTTTAATTCAATTATAACCTTTTTCTTTTTGGAAGATTATTCAACTATAACTCTAGAATGCCCGGAAGACATTTTTTTATTTTAATGGAGAAAACCATCCCAGTTACGTGCAAATTAGCTAGCAAAGCAAAATCCGTACCTGGATTACATTGATTGCACCCACAATTAATGTTTCACTTCTATGTCCCAGTCATCCATTTATTGCCCAAGAATGCAATAACATTTGAGAACTGGTAGGTAGTGAGTTTCCCTTGTAAAGTTAAGACCCAAAACAAGTCCCATAGTAGCTATCACAAAAGTGAGAAAAAATAAAGAAACCAACACACTCACAACGCAACATGAAGGTGCTAAGGGTGCAAACCATAGCTTCCAAATCCAAAGATGCTGCCATCCCAGTCATGTTTGTTAGGGGAGAGACAGAGCAACCAGGCATCACAACTGTTCAAGGGGTGAACCTTGAGGTGCCAATTATTGACTTTAGTGGCCCAGATGAAGGGAAAGTGATGCATGAGATTTTGGAGGCAAGTCAGGACTAGGGCATGTTCCAAATTGTGAACCATGAGATTCCCAGTGATGTGATTAGAAAGTTGCAAAATGTGGGCAAAGAGTTCTTTGAGTTGCCACAAGAGGAAAAAGAGTTGATTGCTAAACCTGCTGGTTCTGATTCTATTGAAGGGTATGGCACAAAGCTTCAGAAAGAGGTGAATGGCAAGAAAGGGTGGGTGGATCATTTGTTCCACACTGTGTGGCCACCTTCCTCCATTGACTACCGTTACTGGCCTAAGAACCCCCCTTCTTACAGGTTAGTTTAAACAATAGCAATATCATCATCTCTCACATTTTCTTTTGAACACCTTTTTTCGTTGATAAAATTTATGGAAAAAATTAAAATTTTAGTAAGTCTGACATTCAATTTAATGAATTTCTATTAATTTTATTGATTTTAATAAATTTTAACTAATAAGATAATAAGAGAATGAGAGCTTGAACACTACCTTTCTCTTTCCTAGGAGTGGGTAAATGGGTCCAGGTCCATGAACTGACCCGCGGAGCCCACGGTCCGCGCGGGTTACGGATCAATTTTTTTAAACGGTCCTTGGTTATGTCATATTTTTTGCCCGCCCTACCTAACCCGTGGACTATGCGGGTTTGGCCCGCGGGTTGTCCGCATTCCGCATTAGGTTTGATTTATTTGACCTTGACCCAATTAACTAGGTTTGATTTTCTCTTTTTTATTTTAAATTTTTCTTTTAAAACAACAGATAAAGAAATATATTAGATAAGATAAAGATTTAAAGATAAAAATAAAAGATTTAAATTAAAAGATGATAAAGATAAATAAAAGATAATAGAAATAAAAGATTAAGATAAAAAGATAAGTGATAACGTGCTAAAAATCTTCCTTTTGATATTTTTTCAATCTTTTTCTCTTTTTATCTATCCTTTTCATATCTGCAAACCATAAATAATAAAAATATCATTTCTTATCATTTAAGCCAAAAATAATTGTTAAATAAATATTTTTAAAGATATTTCAATATATTTTTATTAAAATTGAAATTCTCTTAAAATTAGGCCTGCGGACCAGCCCGTTTGGCCCGTGGGGTCTGCAGGGCGGGGACGAACCAATTTATTTGGTTTGTGTAAGAAGCGGGACGGACTGACCCGATCCGCTGCCAATGCGGACTTATGCGGACGGGCCTTACGCGGGGCGGGTCGGCCCGCTTACCCACCCCTACTCTTTCCATCGAGATCTTAGGACAAATCTTAAAGTGTTATCTATTAATAAAAAAAAAAAAGAGCCTTTATTTCAATAATTCGTATGTTATCGGGATAAAGTCTTAATTTAACTGAAAAACAAAAAATAGTTAAATAAATTCATTTAAATTTTGTCGACGCACTTAAAGCATGAACCTTATGAAACTGAACTTAAACGCTCTCTTTGTGCGTGTATTATTATTATTTCAATAGAAAAATATTATTTAAGCAAGAAAACCCACTAATAAAAAATAAAAAATGTTTTTTAATTAAAAAAACATTTTAATAGTGTGTTACTTTTTATTAAAAAAAAAGTTATTGAGAAACATTTGTTTTACGGATTTGATTATATTTTTGAAAATAATATTCATGCAAATGTTATTCTCATCAAAGATGTTTCATAAATACTTCTAATTCTTAGGAATGTTATTAAATTTATTTTAATTCAAAAACACAAATATTAAATAAATAAATAAATAAATAAGGTAAAATAAAACAAAAATAATAAATTATTTTAAACATTTCCATGGAGATACATGATTCTCATTCCTTTTCCATGAGAATAAGAAAATGGAGAAACATGTGTAATATAAATTTTTAGGAATAAATTATGTACCTAGAAATATTTTTTTATTACTTCCTAACAAATATAAGAATGTATATTTTCATTTCTACATTTCTGGGTTCCAATAAAGTTTCGTAAAATACACATACCCTTAAAGATTTTACATAACCAAAATAATGTATATAAATAAGAAATAATTCTTATCTTATGAGCTAAGTTTTAGAAGCAATGAAAATAGACCATTTTAATTTCTAGCGGAAGCATAAAGTGATTTATGATAGTTACATGGAAGTGTTTCCAACACTTTGCAGCGTAAAATTATGATTTATTTTACATTCAAAAATATTCGACTATAATAAATAGAGAAATATAGGATTGTATGCCCGAATGTGTGTTCTTGAAGCAACAAAATTTTTCTTCAATAGTGTGAAGACTCTACGTGAATCCACACCGAAACAAATCTCTACTATCAACTCTTTGATGAGTGCAACTCTAAAGAGCATATCCTTTTTTCTATTGTTGAGGTCTCCTCTATTGTTTAAGTCTAAAACTAGGCTTGAATTTTTCTAGTTTGTGTCTAGTCCACTTTGTCTTAGGTACATGCTTCTATTTATAATGTTAGAGAGATATGATTTGAGCCATTTTTTAAAGAAAAAAAAGAAAAGATTCAAAATAATTTCATATATCTTTATCTTTATAAAAATAAAATTATCACGTATCTTTTATTTTAAGAAGTTTCATGATATAAGACAAAGATAATTCACATTCATGATATGTAGCAATAGAATATTATTATTATTTTATGGTCAACTTCTACATGTATAAAATAATATTCTCCTTTTTATATTAATTATATTCTTGGTGCTAGCAAAAAATATCATAATATTCAACTAAAATATTTATTTGATTAAATTAAATTCTCTAATTTAATTATCAAATAAATTATTTTCTTTTGCAAAGATTGAAACACTCGTTTGTGTGTGACCCAGTAGGTTTAATAGGTAGTAAATTAATCATAATTAATTTACTAATCAAGGTAGACGTCTAATAACACTCCTTAACGTCCGGATAACATGAAATAACATCTTTTACCTTCAAGAACCAATAGAAGAATAATGTAATATTTTCTTCCATCATTTATAGCTCAACTCTAGAGTATAGTATTATTGTCAAACTCTAATAAGCTAACACATTTAATCAATGAATGACTTAAGAAACTATTTTCTTCTTTCCTTCAATTGTTTTGACCAAGGTCTTAATTCTATTATAGACCTCAAACTCATTACCTAGAGTTGATGGATTTCTTCTTGATTAATCATTAATTCTACAAGTATTTAATCATATCCAATATTCATTTAACCAGTGTCCTAAGACATTAGGTGTCCGAAATTAAAATACAACAAATAGCTTGTTAATTACTATGATAATCTCAAGTCAAAGAAAATTATTATATTTTTTCTTGAGAACTTCCTATTGACATATAAAGGTAATATTAACTATTAGAAATTCTCAATTGAGTTAGTTCAATGATGACATCCACATATACATCATCTATAGATGCATTTTAATAAATGATATCTATTAATCTTTATCCAATAAAGATCATTACATATATATTGATCTGTCTGGATTATTGATGTTCTATTCATAATAATCCTACAATCAAGAATAATTTAAATTAAATTTATAAGGGAATTATTTCTCATTATCATAATCTCTATTATGATAACAAGTCTCTAATTTTAATCAAAGACTTGTCAAATTAACGATTTAATAAGACAATAAATATGATAATAAAATAAAAAAAACAACTCTTTATTAAAATTGATGATGGATTGGGTCTTAGGCATACATATTTATTCCCAACAATCTCCAACTTGCACTAGAGTCAATCACTCATGTATTTCATTACTAATTCCAACTTATGCTCATCGAACTACTTTAGTTTTTAATTTTGAGTCTCCATAATGAGGCACAATTTTTAGTTCTTCTTAAATACTTAAGAATAGTCTTACCCACTTTTAATTCTCGCCACCAAGACTTTCTTAATATCAACTTGTTACACCTAGTGCATAAATGATATTAGAACATGCAAAAATCATGTCATATACAATAGCTCCCACTATGCTAGCATATGGTATTCTAGTTATGTACTCTCTCACTTTATGAGTTTTAGGATAATCCTCCATACTGAGAGTAACTCCAATTCTTATTGCCAAATAGTCACTTTTGGAGTTTTCATGTTATACCTCTTTAGGATGGTATTAATGTACCTAGAATGGGAGACACCAAGCAACCTTCTAGATCTATCTCAATAAATCTTTATTTCTAAAATGTAGGTTATTTTTGCCAAATGTTTCATGGATATTATATTAGTAACCAAATCTTTCTTCCTTGTATTGTGTATTATTTTATATGTCATCTACATATAAATGTAATGCTCCTACTGACCTTTTTGTAGTCACAAAGTTCTTCTTCATAGCTAACAAGATTGAACCATTCAATTATCTTTTTAAAATGAATGCTTCAACTTCTACACACGTGTTTCAATCCATAAATGAATCGTTGAAACTTGTAGACTTTATTATGATTAGACAAGGATGTGAATCCCTCAGGTTGTGCCATATACACATCTTCTTTTAGCTCACCATTAAGGAAATTCATTTTCCACATCCATTTCATATTTCATGATCATATTATGCTACTATAGCAAAAAGAATCCGAATTGATTTGAGTATTGCCACGAGAGAAATGTTTCGTCATAATCTATAACTTCCTTTTGACAATATTCCTTGGCAACAAGGCAAACTTTGTATGTTTCAACCTTCCAATCTACTCCAATCCTTTTCTTGTAAACCCATTTACAACTAATTGGTTTTATATCCTTTGAAGCTTCAGCTAAAGTCCACACTTTGTTGATCTTCATTGATTCTATTTCAGATTCCATAGTTTCTTGTCATTTCTTCCAATCCAAGCTTTGCATAGTCTCTTCATAGCTTCTTGGATCATCATCATAATGATAAACCTCATTTGATGTGTCATCTAGGACTATCAAGTTTAATCTATCAGGTGCATGGTGCACTCGAGTAGATTTTCTAGAAGGCTCATGCATTGGGTTCATAGGGTGTTGAATTGGCTCTAAGATTGGTTCATTAACCTGATCTTGAACTATAGCTAGCTCTTGAACCACAATTATTGGAGGTGGTGACCTTTGTGGTAACTTTAGAACATTAAAGAAATATATCTCAGTTTCCATCTCATAGTCCTGAGTTGTTTCATTGGTTAATTGAGTTTCATCAAGCTCAATTTATTTACCATGACTTCCTCCTGCAAGGAATTTCTTTTTTTTTTTTAGAAAAATAAACCTCCTTTTGCCACACATTTTATGGTTAGAAGGTTGATTTAAACAATATCCCATAATTTCTTTGGGATACCCAATGAATCTACATTTCTCAGACATTGTCTCAAGTTTGTTTATTTGCAATCTCTTAATGTAAGTGGGACAATCCCAAGCCTTGTTGTGTTTGAGATTCATTTTAGTCCTTTCCATATCACATATGGAGTTGTAGATACTAATTTTGTAGAAACTTTATTTGGCAAATAAGTTACTCCTTCTAAAGCATATATGCACATAAACTTACTAGAAGATCATAGGTAACTTGATTCTCATAGTAAATTAGCATATTAAGCATCTTATGCATGAGAACAATTCTTAGGTAACAATACTAATCATCATAATTGGATCAAACCAATTTTGTTTCAATATTTCTTCATGTGGGAAATTCGTTAAAACTATGAATGAGTCACTTGGTTGTCAATAATTTCTCAAACATATTCTAAGGCATAATATATCACATATATTTTTCTAAGGCATGATGTATCACATACATGTTGAAAGAAAGACAATCATACCAAATAAGTATTTGGTTGTCAGGTCAATCCTATTGGTATCTACAAATTAAATTTAATACTCTCTCGGGTAGTTCAAATGTTTAGTATAAAAAATAATTCTGAAGTCCACATATCATGCTATATTAATCAATTATAAGTCCCCTGATTGTCAGGTCGTTCCTTGTTATTAATTAAATAAATAACTTGCATCACATGTTTTTATTTTAAGCTACAAGTCTCGTGATTGTCAAGTCATTCCTTTTAATAAAAAATTATTTTTTGTCACATGCTCCAATTTATTTTTCAAATTACAAGTCTCTTGTTAGTCAAGTTATTCCTTGTAATCAAACAAATCAAAATAGTTTGCATCATATGTTCCAATTTATTTTCAAAACCATAAGTTTCTTGATATTATGGTCATTCCTTGCAATCAAACAATTTAATACATAAAACAAACTAGATAATATATCACCATATAATAAAACACATATCATCATATGTATTTCCATAAAGATTATAAACAACATGTGGAGAAACAAAATTTTGCTCCTAAAATAAAAATTTTATAGTCATTGACAAGATACAACTTGAATTAAATCATTTTAATTAGAAATCTTATTTTTATGTTAGTTGTTTGGAATTGAATTAACTTTTATTGTCAACTTCTTTGACAAGCGGAACAAAGAAAAACAAAACTTAAAATTTTTTTGTGCTTCCGTTTTGAGAGAATAACAAGAGAAGAAGTAATTGTGTGTTTTTCAATGGACAATCTAAGGTTCTTCTTATAGCACATGTAGGAAACTTCTTTTTCTAACCATCCGAAGAAAACTCAAGATGCATTCTCTCTCTTGTTTTTATCTAATGTTTAAATTTAAAAAAAAATTCATTTTTTGTTTCTATTTGCTAGTTATTAACATATTTAAATTTAAAACAAAATAATTATTTTTTTAATCTATCAATTTTAGCATATTTAAAAACAAAATCCATTTTTGTTTTTGTATGCTAACTATTAACATATTTAAATTTAAAAGAAAATCTCTTTTATATTTTTATTTGCCAACTATTAACATATTAAAAATAAAATCATTTTTGTTTCTATTCAATAAATTAATTATCTCCATGCAAAAAAAAATTAATAAAAAAGATACCTAATATCACATATTATTAACTTTTATCACAATAATAAAAATATTGGTACAATCCTATAAATTATATAACAATATATCTCTGTATATTGCAATCATATAATATATCAGATATATATTATATGTATATAATGATATAATAAAATATTTTGCATATATTATCAATGTAATATAACAATCTATTCAATAACTCAAATCTCTCTAGACAAAAGTATATAATCAGAAGGATACATCATATGGTCAACATAATATCATATATTATTGACTTTTATCACAATAATCAAAATTTTTGGTGCAATCATATAAATTATATGCTACAATATATCTCCATATATTGCAATCATATAATATAATAACAATCATGAAAAGAAATCACCGATCAAAATTGACACATATCAATATATGTGATGTTTCACAAATCAGTACCAACAAAGAATTATAGATCAATTTAAATATCACCTTAGATATTTAATAAATATTCACATAAAAAGACATGAGATTAATTTTTGAATTTCTAAACATCTAAATAAATATATCACAATATATAAATGTATACTTTGTGAGCAACTTCATATTGAAAAGTGTCGAACCTAATCATTTTATAAATTATACAAAATATAATTTCACTTAAAATGAATGAACTCATTAACATTTAATCAGACATGTTTTCATGATTTTAACATTTGATATACCCAATTATATCAAAGTCATTAATTTATATAGTAATGTTGAAGATAATAGTTTTCATCTTCAAAGCTACTGAAAACATGTTACATCTAATAAAAATTAACTTAACATCTTATAATTCACATGAGATATCTTAGTTAGAATCATGGACCAACGATGGTGCGACTACTTAATCATTTTGGTAGCTCATGTCGATTGAGATGTGTTTTGTCAATGAAATTTTGCCCAAAGAAATATTGAATTTGAACAATAACATAGTTAATTTTCTGGCAGGGAAGTGAATGAGGAATATTGCAGGTACCTACGAGGGGTGGTGGATAAATTGTTCAAAAGTATGTCAATAGGGTTGGGTCTTTATTAGACATAAAATTAATTAAGTTAGTTACTAGAAGTTATTTGAGTAAATTAGTTGGTTACTCAAGTTATAGTTACTAGAAGTTATTTGAGTAAGTTAGTGTTGGTTACTCAAGTTAGTTATTTTTTATTTTTGTATAAATACATCAACTTTGTAATACTTTGATCAATGAATGAATTGAATGAATCCTAAAACTACTTTTCATCTATCTTCCATTTCTTTCATTCCTAATATGGTATCAGAAGTTTTTGCTTCTGTGTTTCTTGCTTCCTATTGAAGCTATTTATGGTTCTGTCCAGTGGTGTGGATAGTGCTGCTAGCCCTCACTTTGTGACGCCAAGCCCTGACTCGAGGGAGCGTGTTGCGAGTCCCACATCGGGTGGTTCATGAGGATGATTCAATTCTTAAATAACTGGGTAGGCCACCCCCTTATAAATCATTTTTTAATGGGACCTTTTCGGATGCCTGATTGGTTTTTTTTCTTTCATGGCCATGGATGCCATTGATGATTAAGTTCTTATATAACTGGGTAGACCACCCCCTTATGCATCATTTTTTTAAGGGGACCTTTCGGATGCCTGGTTGGTTCTTTTTTTCTCTCATGGCCATGGATGCCATTGATGATTAAGTTCTTATATAACTGGGTAGGCCACCCTGTGACACCATCTACCCCTCACATATATACTAATAAAGAAATAAAAATTCAAATATTAATTAAAAGTATTTTCAAAACATTTTTAAATACAAGCCTTTCAAAGGGGTAAAAGGCTCACATTCACTTTCTTCAACATCATATTCAAACTTGTCCAAACAAATAATAAAGTCATCTCGGCTCAAACAAGGTCGTCTAAGCTTCATACAATTAATATAGAACCTATATCCTAATGTCACATCCTATCAGAGCGTTGTGTTCCCGTGTCCTCTAGCATGAGGTTCTTCATAGTCATTCACCTATTCATCTGCTCCCCCAAACACAAAGTTCAAGATCATCACAGGATCCAAACACAAACAACAAACTGGGAGTGAGTTATCACATTCCTAACTACTATTAATTTAGTTAGTTACTATAAGTTATTTGAGTAAGTTATTTAAGTAAGTTAGTGTTGATTACTCAAGTTAGTTATTTTCTATCTTTGTATAAATACATCAACTTTGTAATACTTTGATCAATGAATGAATTGAATGAATCCTAAAACTACTTTTCATCTATCTTTCATTTCTTTCATTCCTAATAGTCTTGAAGAGAATCAGCTAAAGAAGGTTACAAATGGAGATGAAATGCATTATCTATTAAAAATCAATTATTACCCACCTTGTCCATGTCCTAATCTGGTCTTGGGTGTGCCAACACTCACAGACATGTCCTACCTGACAATTCTGGTGCCCAACGAGGTGCAAGGTCTTCAAGTTTGTAGGGATGGTCATTGCATGGTACAATGTTAAGTATGTCCCCAATGCCCTCGTTATTCATATTGGCGACCAAATGGAGGTATATCTTGCTTAGATGCTATAGTTATATTTGGATAAATTTTTTCTTATAAATTTAAATTGGTATAGCTATGAATTAAAATTAGCTCTCGATTTAAGAGAGTTTCTATCCTTTAACTTATGTATAATTAGTTAATTTAAACTTATGGGAGAAATTTATTTTGGGGAAAAATTGTGTTTTTTAGTTTTTATATTTTTTATCAAACCTAGTTAAAGTAAGGTCTCTGTATTTTCATGTTCATGAATTTGGTCATTAAACATTTTTGTCCTTTTCTCTTAGAATTTATTATGTTTTATAAAAATTAGGAGGAATTACATTCAGATGTTTTTTTAAGTCTAAAAGACTAAATTCATCAATATAAAAGTTTTTTTAATCAGCCAATATATATATATATATATATATATATATATATATATATATATAGAAAAGAAGAGGTACCAGTGGTACCAAGGGAACATTACAAAAGCAATTGAAAGCAGTCTCTGGTTACCCTTCCCACGGACGTTGATTATTGATCATTTCAGTCCACCAATAAAATCAAAATGCATCATAACCAGTGTGATACCGATACAAGAAAGTACGCATGCTCCCCAACAGATTCACCTAGAGAGACTCAAAAAACATTTTTCATTTATTTTAATTTATAAATACTTATCGAGAAGTTTCTCTAAACAAGATATAATTCATGAAGAAAATGTTCCTTTCTTTTAAGGTTTAACAAATATGTTCTAAGTCTATGAAAACAAGATATCATTTGAAATTAATCTTTACTTTATTTGGATGAGAAACTAATGATATATATTTACTTTATTTTTATGGTGCTATAGATACGGAGCAATGGAAAATATAAGGCAGTTTTTCACAGAACAACAGTGAACAAATACGAGACAAGAATGTCGTGGCCAGTGTTCATAAAGCCCAAAAAAGAGCACGAAGTTGGTCCTCACCCAAAGTTGGTTAACCAAGACAATCCATCAAAATACAAGACCAAGATATACAAGGATTATGCTTACTGTAAGCTCAATAAAATCCCTCACTGAATGAAGTGGGCACTACGAAATAATAGCTAATGGTTTTCTCTGTTTTGTTATTTAATTTATCGAATAAAAGTGTGGCTTGTGGGAAGTAGATTAATTAAGAGCTGTAGCTAATGTTGGATTTTATGTTTTTGAAGTAAATAAAGATGACAAGAAACTGTTTGTCCTGATTTGTTATTATACAATTTACTTAACACAACACTTTTTTACTTTAAACAATTTTTTCCCGGTTAACAATTAATTTTTTTCTTGAAACATAAGAACAAATTACAACAATACTCAATAAATTTCGTATAATTACATAAATATATCCTTTTTTAACTATTATATTCACTAAGGAACAGTGCCAACCTATACTTTGACTTGGGGGACCTTGGTCCCGGCCCCTAACTTTTTTAATTAATTTATTTTTTTTTCATAAAGTTGAGTTATATATATGTTAGGTTAAATGCCACTTTTGATTTGACTATGCTTTTAGTTTTTGTCTTTATCTTCCTTCCTCTATAAAAAAATAAAAATAGAAGAACTAATAACAGAATTAAAAAATTATCAAAGAATTAGGCGTGCAAGAGGTGATCAACATGTACACACACAAAAATAAATAAAAATCATCCATATTTTAGCAAAAAAAAATTATGTTGTCAGGTCACATTTACCTTCGTGCCAAAATCTTCTTTTGTAATAATATATTGATAATTAATCAAAGTATAATTTTTTGGAGTAATTTAATTTCTTTACATATTTTCATTTAAAGAATGTCAATGTTTTTTTTCTTCAAAATTAATTTTTGAGTTAATTATGTAAAAAGTTTAATAATCTTTTTTCCCTTTTAATAAACATTTTAAAATGTTATATATAAATTAATTATGCATATTTTCCATAATTCTAAACATTTTTGTTTTTGTTAATACTCTTTAAATTTGATATAAATTAATAAAATGTGTGCATGTTAATTTTAAAATTTTAAATTATTGCAAAGATGTACTTTACAAAAAATAACATAGATAGATGGATAGAAATGATTACAGAAAAGAGTTGTATGAAAATTCTTTATTTAAAATTTAACATGTTTATTTCATGGAATCTTATTAAATTTCTAAGAATATTATTCATGGGAATTGTTAGATGGAAATGACATTTTTCGGGTATTTCAAGAAAAATGTGTTTAGTTAACTACTATAATTGGGTGAGAATCTTTTTAATATTCCTAGAAATATTTAAAATATGTGATTGGTACATATTATGTTTGCCTAAGATTACATATCTATCTATTTATACAAACAAGGCCCTGACTACCTTTTTCTCTGTCCTGTTGACACTTGTCCACTGTCGGAGCTCTGTCATGTTGACACCTGTCCAATTATAAACCTTCTTTTATGCTTCTTTGCTCATTGCTGTGTGTTGCCACCTGTCCAATAATAAACCCTCTTTTATGCTTCTTTGCTCTTCAGTTCGTGTGTTGCCACCTGTCCAATAAAAAACCCTTCTTTTATACTTCTTTGTTCATTGCCGCGTGAAGGCTTCATCCTTTTCTGAAGGTTTGTGTTTTACAAGGCCCCTCCTCTCTTCTTTGTGTCAGCTGTTGCAATTCCTTATTTCCACAACCACCCACATGTCACTTTCTAATTGCCGGATTTCACCTCACCATTTAATTCTCTTTAATTCCAGAACTTTCTTCTCTCTCTTCCATTTTTGTTGCGTCCATCCAGATTCTCTTCCTCAACTTCTTCTCTTTTCTTCTCTATCAATATTCAGTTTCCCCTTTTTTCTCTTCCTCAACTTCTCCTTTTTTTCTTCTCCGCTTTTGTTTCTCCTCCTTTATTCTTTTGCATCCATCCCGTTTTTGTTTCTTCTCCTTTATTCTTTTGCGTCCGTCCATATTTTGTTTCACGTCAATATTCTATTTTTTTTCCCTTTTTTGTCTAATTTTTTGTGCTTTGATTTTTAGGACAATCTAACGACGGTGCTGAAGGTTACGAGACTTTGCCCATGGAAGAGTAGGGATATGCTACTAAAGAATAAAGGTATTGAAGAATAAAAGTTCCATTTTTATCTATTTTTTCTCCTTTTTTTACCTAATTTTTTGTGGTTTGATTTTTTGGACAGGCTAACGGTGGTGTTGAAGGTTACGGCGCTTTGCCCATGCAAGGGTTGCAACAATAGGACTTGAGATTACTGTTCTTTTTCGTTTTTTCAAAAGAAAATTATTTCCTGTCATTTTTGCTACAAGAGTTGTTGCTGATTTCTTTTTGTTTCTCTTCTAATTCTTTTTCATTTTTTAAAATGTAGGTTCATAGACACAAAAACTTAAATTTTTTGTAGTGTTCTGCCTTTATTTTTTTTTCTAACTTCTCCCAATACAAAAGTTTAAATTTTTTTGTGTTCTTTTGGCATGTTGTATGCAGAGAAGGTAGAAAAACACATTAAAGTTGCAATTTTTATCTCAAAAACTTCATGGGTTCAGGTTCGTAAACCCAAAGGCTTTAATTTTTGGGGGTGTTCTGCCTTTATTTTGTTTTCTATATGAGTACAGGTTCTGTGTTGAACAAAAAATGTGTCATCTTTTTCGTAATTTCCTTTTTTAAAAAATTTATCTTCTCCCATTTTTGTAACAAGAGTTGTTGTTGATTTTTTTTTGCTTCCCTTCTAATTCTTTTTTGTTTTTTTAAAATGCAGGTTCGTAGGCACAAAAGCTTAAATTTTTTGTGGTGTTCTGCCTTTATTTTGTTTTCTGACTTCTCCCAATACAAAAGTTTAAATTTTTTTGTGTTCTTTTGGCATGTTGTATGTAGAGAAGGTGGAAAAACACATTAAAGTTGCGATTTTTATCTCAAAAACTTCATGGGTTCAGGTTCGTAAACACAAAGGCTTTAATTGTTGGGGGTGTTTTGCCTTTATTTTGTTTTCTACATGAGTACAGGTTCTGTGTTGAAGAACAAATGTGTCATTTTTTTCGTAATTTCTTTTATTCAAAAAATTATCTTCTCCCATTTTTGCTACAAGAGTTGTTGTTGATTTCTTTTTGTTTCTCTTCTAATTCTTTTTCGGTTTTTTAAAATGTAGGTTTGAAGGCACAAAAGCTTAAATTTTTTGTGGTCTTCTGCCTTTATTTTGTTTTCTGACTACTCCCAATACAAAAGTTTAAATTTTTTTGTGTTCTTTTGGCATGTTGTATGCAGAGAAGGTGGGAAAACACATTAAAGTTGCGATTTTTATCTAAAAAGCTTCATGGGTTCAAGTTTGTAAACACAAAGGATTTAATTTTTGGGGGTGTTCTACCTTTATTTTGTTTTCTACATGAGTAGAGGTTCTATGTTGAAGAACAAATGTGTCATTTTGTTCGTAATTTCCTTTTTTCAAAAAATTATCTTCTCCCATTTTTGCTACAAGAATTGTTGCTGATTTCTTTTTGTTTCTCTTCTAATTCTTTTTTGTTTTTTTTAAAAAAATTATCTTTTATCATTTTTGTTACAAAGAGTTGTTGCTGATTTTTTACATCCTCTCCATCTTCCATTTTCGTTCCTCTCCATTCCTCTTCATATTCATATTCTGTTTTATTTCTATTTTTGTTTTGGTTCCATTTTCGTCTATCTCACTGCCTGTTCATTGTTTTTAATGAATTGCTATTGTATGCAGAGAAGGTGGAAGAAGACACTGAAGCTGCCATTTTTTACTCCAAAAAGCTTCCATTTTTATCTCATTTTTATGTCAAAAGGTTTGTCTCCTTTGTTTCTCTGTCTACATGTTCGTTTTCTTTGTTTCTTTGTTTCTCCATCTTCCTTTTTCGTTCCTCTCCATTCATCTTCCTTCATATTTTGTTTTCTTTGTTTCTTTGTTTCTCCAACTTCCATTTTCGTTAGTCTTCATTCCTCTTCATATTCCGTTTTACTACTATTTTTGTTTTAGTTCCATTTTTGTTTATGTCGCTGCATGTTAATTATTTTTTATGAATCGTTATTGTATGTAGAGAAGGTGGAAGGAGACACTAAAGGTGCCATTTTTAACTCCAAAAACCTTCGATTTTTATCTGATTTTTATCTCAAACAAGATTCTTTTCTTTGTTTCTCTATCTACAAGTTCGTTTTCTTTATTTGTTTTCTTTATATTCCGTTTGACTTTTGTTTTCGTTTTGGTTCCATTTTTGTTTTGGTTTCATTTTTGTTTATGTCATTGCATGTTGATTGTTTTTCATGAATCAGTATTGTATGCAGACAAGGTTGAAGAAGACACTATACCTATCATTTTTACTCCAAATATTACACTAAGCAACATAATATTATCATTATCTTCATATCCTAACAGAATAGTCTCATTAATTTGAAGATCATGACCATTTTCATACTCCAACAAAATATTTAAAATTGATTGGCAAAAATTAATTGACAAGTACCTATTAATGGAAAGGTTTTTTTCAATTTTCCTAACATTTTTGTTTCATTTTTAAATTGGCAGTATAATATTTAAAGTTGATTGTTAAGTAACATAATATTATGATTATCTTCATATCTTAACGGAATAGTCTCATTAATTTGAAAATCATGACCATTTTCATACTTCAACGGAATATTTAAAATTATTTCCAAAAATTAATTGGCGAGTTCCTATTAATGGAAAGGGTTTTTTCAAATATTACACTATCAATTTTACCAAATTGACAACATAATATTTAAAACTGATTGTTAAGTAACATAATATTAGAATTATCTTCATATCCTAACGGAATAGTCTCATTAATTTGAAGATCATGACCATTTTCATACTCCAAAAGAATGTTTAAAATTAATTGACAAACATTAATTGGCAAGTACCAATAAATGGAAAGGATTTTTTCAGATATTACACTATCAATTTTACCAAATGGACAGTATAATATTTAAAGCTGATTGATAAGAGAATCTTGACGGAGGCAAAAGACATGAAGGAGAGAGGAGAAAGTTCTCGAATTAAGGGGAATTAAATGGTGCAGTGAAATCCGACAATTAGAAAGCGACACGTATGATTTGGTGGTATTGGAAAAAAACTTCAGCATGTGAGGAAGGTGTGAGCACTGAGCAAAAAAAAATTAATAAATAAATAAAATTAAAAAATGACATTGTAGGACACGTGGGTTGAAGTGAGAAAAGAAGGATTGGAGAATTTATTATTTTTTATTGGACAAAATTAATTGGCAAAAATTAATTGGCAAGTACCTATCAATGGAAAGGTTTTTTTTTTTTCCAAATATTACACTAAGTAACATAATATTATCATCATCTTCCTATCCTAACGGAATAGTCTCATTAATTTGAAGATCATGACCATTTTCATACTCCAACAAAATATTTAAAATTGATTGGAAAAAATTAATTGGCAAATACCTATTAATGGAAAGGGTTTTTTCAATTTTCTTAACGTTTTTGTTTCATTTTTAAATTGGCTGTATAATATTTAAAGCTCATTACAAGCTCCTTTTACTTCCAAAATCACAAATTTGCTATAAATTAAAATAGAGAAAGAACAAAATGTGATAAACAAAATACTCTTCACTATATGTGTCTTTTCTTCACAAATCAGGTTTATAATAGTGGAATCAATTTTCGTAACTTCGTTATTATCAAAACAAAAAGATCATATCATACTTTTAATGAAAAAAAAATTCATACGAAAGTGAAATGAATAAAATTACTAATATTAAATAACTCAGTGTAACTAATATAAAAAATGTGTTTTCAATTTACGTTTTTCAGCAAATTGTAAACAATAAAATGCATTACCTGAAAATCATAATGATTAAATTACAACTTTAAACTGTCAAAACTAAGTAACATAAAAATTTCTCCATCAATCAAAATGGGGTCATCTATCAATTTTACCAAATGGACAATATAATATTTAAAACTGATTGATAAGAAAATCTTGACGGAGGCAAAAGAGATGGAGGAGAGAGAATTCGTTATTATCAAAACAAAAAGATCATATCATACTTTTAATGGAAAACAAATTTTCATACGAAAGTGAAATTAATAAAATTACTAATATTAAATAACTCAGTGTAACTAATATAAAAAATATGTTTTTAATTTACATTTTTTAGCAAATTGTAAACAATAAAATGCATTATCAGGAAATCATAATGATTAAATTACAACTTTAAACTGTCAAAACAAAGTAACATAAAAATTCCTCCATCAATCAAAATGGGGTCATCATCACTCTATTTTTATATCCGACAATTAGACAACGATACGTGTGGCTTGGTGGTACTGGAAAAAAACATCAACATGTGAGGAAGGAGTAAGCACTGAGCAAAATAAAAAAATAATAAATAAAATTACACGTGGATTGAAGTGAGAAAAGAAATATTGGAGAGTTTATTATTTTTTATTGGACAAAATTAATTGGCAAAAATTTATTGTCGAGTACCTATTAATGGAAATGTTTTTTTCAAATATTACACTATCAATTTTACCATATTATTCAAATCAGTTTTAATTTTCTATTTATTTTTAAATTGGCAGTATAATATTTAAAGCTGATTGCAAGCTCCTTTTACTTTCAAAATCACGAATTTGCTATAAATTAAAATAGAAAAAGAATAAAATGTGATAAACAAAATACTCTTCACTATATGTGCCTTTCCTTCATAAATCAGGTTTATAATAGTGGAATCAATTTTCGTAACTTCGTTATTATCAAAACAAAAAGATCATATCATACTTTTAATGAAAAAAAAATTGAAACGAAAGTGAAATGAATAAAATTACTAATATTAAATAACTCAGTGTAACTAATATAAAAAATGTGTTTTCAATTTACGTTTTTCAGAAAATTGTAAACAATAAAATGCATTACCTGGAAATCATAATGATTAAATTACAACTTTAAATTGTCAAAACTAAGTAACATAAAAATTTCTCCATCAATCAAAATGGGGTCATCTATCAATTTTACCAAATGGACAATATAATATTTAAAGCTGATTGATAAGAAAATCTTGAGGGAGGCAAAAGAGATGAAGGAGATAGAATTTGTTATTATCAAAACAAAAAGATCATATCATACTTTTAATGGAGAAAAATTTTCATACAAAAGTGAAATTAATAAAATTACTAATATTAAATAACTCAGTGTAACTAATATAAAAAATATGGTTTCAATTTACGTTTTTTAGCAAATTGTAAACAATAAAATGCATTATCAGGAAATCATAATGATTAAATTACAACTTTAAACTGTCAAAACTAAGTAACATAAAAATTTCTCCATCAATCAAAATGGGGTCATCATCACTCTATTTTTATATCCGACAATTAGAAAGCGATACGTGTGGATTAGTGGTACTGGAAAAAAACATCAGCATGTGAGGAAGGAGTAAACACTGAGCAGAATAAAAAAATAATAAATAAAATTACACGTGGATTGAAGTGAAAAAATAAAGATTGGAGAATTTATTATTTTTTATTGGATAAAATTAATTGGCAAGTACCTATTAATGGAAAGGTTTTTTCCAAATATTACACTATCAATTTTACCATATTATTTAAATCAGCTTTAATTTTCTATTTATTTTTGTCGTAATCATTGTCAATTTATTAACATTAACATTTAATTATTAAAGGTTCCATTTTTATCTATTTTTTCCCATTTCTTTTTTTCTAATTTTGATTTGTTTTTGTTGTCTATGTTTTCTTTGTTTCTTTATTTTTTACAGTGCAAAAACTTAAATGTTTTTAGTTTGCCTCTATTGCATGCACATCTGGTAGAATAACACACTACAGGTGCAATTTTTATCTGGAAACTCCACGAGTCCAGGTTTGATTTTTTGGTTCATGATTAAAATTTTTCATATTCATCAAAAAGTTTTGACTTTTGTCTTTTTTTGGGTTTTATGATTTTTCCCGCTTCAATCCAAGTGTTATGCTCGTGCTTGCTTTTATTTCTTTTCCTCTTCCCATTATTTTGCCCCTCCCTCCACGTGTCCTCCCGGGTTTTCCCATCTCTTCTTTTCCCATTGTCATTCCATCCTCATTCTCACTCCGTTCACCATTTCCCATTCCCATTCTCTTCTGATCCCTTTCTCTCACTCCTCATTTTTTCCAAAGAGAGAAAAGGTTGTGACAGACACAAAGAAAGAAGAGAAAGATCAGGAAAAAAAAAAGTGGTAACATAATTTCATGAGAGAGAGATAAAGAGGAGACAAGGGAAAACGTAGTTGCAACACCTGGCACTGAGGAGGGATTTTTTTGGGAAATAAATGAATTATTAATTAATTACAAAAAGGAAATGCTGCTGGAGCTTCTACACCTTGCCTTGCATTTTCGGTTTATATCTGTATCATTGGTTAATTTTTAAAAAATGGTTTTTTACAGCCCAGAATCTTGGGTCTATCTTCTACGCTTTTTAAACATCTAAGGTTGCGATTTTTAAAACCAAATCTATGATTTTTATGTCTGCTTCCACCATTACATTACATTATTATTTATTTGAATTCGTTATTAAAAACCATCTAATTTGGTAAAAAATCTTTGCTTCATACCAAAAAATTAGTCTTCTCATATTATTTATTTATTTTATTATATATAATATATAATATATAACATAATTACTTTGTTAACACCTATCATATTAAATACATGCTGATTATTTTTTGCTCATATATTTGTTTCACTGCATTTTTAGAAATATCAATATTGGTTGTGGACATTCAGTAAACAAAAAAAAAAATAGTCACAATGATTCATATGACTCTCCACCTCCAATCTTGCCATACTCCATTGAATGCTCCACAATTCTCAAACCTCTCCGTATTCTGCCCCTTACACATTTTCACCAACCATTGTGTCACTTCAACATTTATTCTTCACAGGCCACTTCTTCAGCAGATATTCAATGTTCATTCCTTGAACAAAAAATACTAAAACAGCTCAGAGAATGTCTTCAGAGTTATCGACTGACTCAACCAAGACAAACATCACTTCTGATTCATCAACAACTACAAGCAAGGTGCATGTGAAACCAATTACTCGCTTACTCTCTCAAAATATTTTGAACATTGTTCATTCTCTGTTTTCCTGGATTTTTTCTGTAACATCCCAATTTTTCGTAAATAAATTTAAAAATCTTTTTAGTAAAAAATAAATAAATAAATAAATATAGAGTAAATAATAGGCTGAGTACCGTAGGTATAAATAGTTATGTTAAGTCAGCTGCCTCCTTTTGGCCTCATTTTCGTTTTTCCCCTTCTCCTCTCAAAACCCTTTCTTTTTCCCGCAGCCCACCAAATCAGTCTCAGAAAAACGACGATCTCGAACCCGTTCACCGTTGGATCGTCGTGAAATTTGAGTATCATGTTTACAACACAATTCCGAGCATTATCACCGTTGGAAATTTTGATATCATGTCTGAACTGAGAGAAAAACCCTTCGCATTGTAGCCTTTTTCTTTCCCGCAGAAACCCAGAGCTGTCTTGGTAAAACTATGATCCCGGTTTCGTTAACCGTTGGATTATTGTGAAATTTGGATATGTTGTTCGAAATTCAATTCCGCACGCTTCCACCGTTGGGATTTGAGATATAATATTCGTGGAGGGAGAAAAAGGAATCGTATGAAGACAGTACAAGTGGAGGTTTCAATCTCTTCTCTGTCTCTCTGACGTTTGGGAATTCTATCGGAGCAGTCGGATGAATAATTGAAAGAATTTCCGGGAACCGCTAGAGATGTTGCTATCGCTGGCTGAAGACACGTGAGCCCGCTTAGAGGTAAGGGATGAGTTATTCACAATTGGGAATTAGTGAGAACATGTGTAGGGATCCTTAGAGATATCAATTGGAATGAGTTTTGGGGTGTTTTTTTGCAATTTTCATTTTATCCTTATAATTATTACAGTGAATTATATATGTTTGACAGACCAATTGTTGTGAAATTGATATGCTATTGTGTTGAGCGTGAACCCTATAAATCGAGTACTTTTTTTAATTAATATGAATTGATGAAATAAAGTAAGGAGAAATTTAGAGAGATATTGATTTTGTATTTTCTCTTTTTCTTGCTGTTTAGGTTTTTATATATAATTTAAAAAGTTAATATCATAATTGAAATTGACCAAAGTGTTCATATAATTATTTAGAATTTGTGCATTGAAAGCTTACTTTGTAATTTGTGATTCAATATGATGTATGCTAGCTTATATATATATAGAGGTTGTTATTTATATTAATAATTTATGTAAATAATATTGTAGAGTGTTATAGTATGATTCCAAAAATTATTAAGTGTTGGAGTTTGAGAATATTATGGTTAAATTTGATGAACATGTGTATGTTGTACCTTATGAATATCATTAGGAATGTTATGAGATGGTTGATGTGATGTTATGAGATGTTAAAGTGTGGACATGATATTCGATTGTAAATAAGTGAATGTGTTTAACACTTGATGTTACATTAATTATATCGTGAGCTATGAATTATACAATAACCCGACCAGTGTTTATGCGCAGTGTTAAAGAGAAAGTGTAGGTTCCTAGTTAGGAACCAGTGTTAAATTGTAGCGCAATTGTGTTAAACATGTTTGAAACATGAGTGTGAGGTCGTGGTATTGTATAATTCATGAGCATTACTTATAAATGAAATATGTGATGAATTGTGGAATAATATGTTGCCTTGAGATTATAATATTGTTATTGAGATTGAGTAAAAGTGTAAAGTAGAACAGGTGTTGAATTGTGAGATACGTGAAAACATGTGATGGTGGATTGTGACATTATGAGATGTGAAATTGTGAATGAGTTTTGGTTGTGAATAAATGTGTGATTAATTCTTGATGTGACATTATTTGTGTTGTAAGCTGTGAATTGTACAATAACCCGACCAGTGTTATCTTGAGAAAAGTGTAAATGCGCAGTGTTAAAGAGAAAGTGTAGGTTTCCTATTTAGGAACCAGTGTTAAAGAGAAAGTGTATGTTCCTATATAGGAACCAGTGTTAAATTGTAGCGCAATATGTTGTACGTGTTTAAGACACGAGTGTGAGGTCGTGGGTATTGTATAATTCACTAGCAGTGTCTGTGTGCTAAAATGATTTTAGGGGTTGGACCTGAATCAGGAGGGAGAGGCCCTGACGGACTCTTCAGAGTGTAGGCCGTGGGGGTCATCGGGTTTGAGTGCTCCTTTAAGCCTATGTTGATCCCATATGGTTGGAGCATTCTCGCAAAACATCGTGACCCTGACTGGTCTCCCTATGATCTTACTTAGTGAGAGTGACCTGACAAACTCATTGTGTGGTGTGTCTTGTTATATACTCCTAAGCGCCCCAGGGTGGTTTTTCACTGACATGGTACCACATTGCATATAGGCTTGAGTCTTAGCATAACTGTCGCATACGCTTGCTAATTGTTTATTATGAAATTAATGTGTTATTATGTCTTGATCGGAGTGTGTGATTCCTGTGTATAATGATTGATGATTGAAAGGTGTGATTGATGAATGACAAAGTGATGAAATAATGTGAGATATGCTAAGTAAATTGTATTTGGCTACTATATGTTGTGTTGTTTCTCTCTAGTAGTTAGCAATGTGATAACTCACTCCCGGTTTGCTGTTTGTGTTTGGATCCTGTGATGATCTTGAACTTTGTGTTCGGGGGAGCAGATGAATAGGTGGATGACTATGAAGAACCTCATGCTAGAGGACACGGGAATACCACGCTCTGATAGGATGTGACATTAGGATATAGGTTCTATATTAATTGTATGAGACTTATATGATTTTCTTTGAGTCGAGATGACTTTATTATTTATTTGGACAAGTTTGAATATGATGTAGAAGAAAGTGAATGCGAGCCTTTTACCCATTTGAAAAGCTTGTATTTAAAAATGTTTTAAAAATACTTTTAATTAATATTTGAATTTTTATTCCTTTATTAATATATATGTGAGGGGTAGAGGGTGTCACATTTTCCATTTTTGCTCCGTCCACTCTTTCTCTCTTGCGTTTTTTCCATTTCTTATTCTCTTCTATTCCCGTTCTCACTCTATTCACTCTTTCACTCCATTCACATGGGTTTTTGTTTTGCTTCCTGCTGGCTTAGCTTTTTGTTTTGTATTTTACTTCCTTTTCATTCTCGGCCCCTTGCATGTAATTGTTTTTTTTTGTTATTTAAATTTTTTATTTGGTTTTTATGTATATTGCTTTCGACTATTCAACCTGAAAAAATGCGTGACCTATGTCATACCTACCTTTTCTTTGTCTCCTGCTATTCTGATCTAGCTATGGAACCAAGCCTTCTTTCTTCCTTTATGTTTTGAATGCATGCACGAATATATTTTGACTCATTACTATCGTCAACTGTTATAAAGATTGTTTTGTTTTTTTTTTTTACCAGCAGACAACGAATACACAATTTCCTTTGTTATTTGATTGTTAATCTACATTCCAGTCGAAAGATACTTTATGTCAGCATCCTGTTAAGTTTGGCATGAGTATCACCCTAAAAGTTTGATCCAAAAGATTAAAGGCACATTTACAGCAGTAAGAATGCTGCAAAATGAAACCTTTATGTCACAAACAATGTACATACAACTTTTTTTTTTCATTTTAATATGTTGTTGTCATTCTCCACATATTTTAGACGTTCCTATTTCACTGCCATACTTGATTTTCATTTTTGCATTTCCTCTCACTGCAGATTGAATATCCAACTCACACTAATTCATTAATCCTACAGTTCACTGCAGTATTCCACAATGATATGGTAATGTTACATACTAATTGTTTTTATTCTTCATGCTGTTTTATATTTGCTTTCTTGCTATAATTATTTGCAGGACATTATAGAAGTGCCCACTTTTTACCACCAACAATGGGCACCAGAATACCCTGAGTTTGTCAACTTTAGATATGATGGAACAATATACCAAATTAGGCTAAGGCAGCATCGGGCAAAAGTCTACTTTGCGGAAGGGCTGAAAGAATTCAGAAAAGATTTATCAATTTACGAATTTGTGATCAGTAAATTCTTGGCATGCAATAGCAAATCCATGTTTGATCTTTATTTCGTTTCCTCACTGGAATGCTAGACTTGCAGAAGGCCAGAAGTTATGTCATGACAACATATTTGGACACTTGAAATCACACAATCAATTCTTGGTGCACCAGGACCACTGGTAACAATGAAAACCTCTTCAATGTTGCTTATTAATTCATGCTTATATATCATGCTATTTTTTTCCCATGCAGAGACTCCCCAATTGTGTCATGACACATGTAAATGCCTGCGGTCAACACATGACCATTCTCAGGAGATTTGGACCTCCATTATAGTGGAATGTTGTGGTGGTTGATGGTGGAGTTAGGCGCAGATATGTTGTCCAATCATGGTATCAATTCCTTGCAGATAATGATTTCTCCCACGGTGATGAAGTCTCCTTCTATTACAGGACCATTGATAAAATATGGGAAATTGTCATCTGCCGAAGAAAGAATTAGGAGTATTAGAGTTAGCTTATGTACTTTGATTTTTCTATCTTTTTGTCTTTTATGAACATTTTGTCAATTACATGGTCTCTTTCTTATTTACTTATTTGACTTTGAACATCAGATATATTATAAATGTTTAATCTTTTTTATTTTGCACATTAGCTTAAATTTTATTTCTCTTTTACACATCATTATTGGTTCATAAAAACATTTTTATTTTGTTTTCTGCCAGAGTTAAACATCCTACGCATGGAGTATATTTCTTATGCAGTTGAGATGTATTCCACATAAATTTTGGCTTTCAAATTTTGTTTTGTCATATGACATTGTTAAGGAATGTATCAGTGAGTTTTGAGTTTTCATGGTTTGAATTTGAATGAAATGAGTCTGTTTTATTTAATCTGATGTATTAGTAATTTATAACTGTTGTACTACGAATTTATTGTTTAGTTAACTGAACATTGTTGATGGAGGGATATTGTTGTCTACTCTGCTCATCTTACACATTCCCTGCTATGCTCATCTCATATTTATTTGCTGCTTATTCTAGTGCTTATGTTTTACAGACCATGTAATATCCATGTTCTGTTTTCAGATTTACTTGATCAGAAAAAAAAACTTATCCCACCATGCTGTGACCTTTCAATATTTTTGCTTCTAATTATTGAACATTTAAGTTTTTTAAAGTTACGGGGAAAAGTTTTTTGTTTTTTCCTAACCTTTGTGTTTTGCATTTTCGTTTCCCACAAAATTACCCTTCTTCACTAAATAAGAAAGCCAATAGTAACATAAGCAATGGATTCTCTCATTCCCATTCTGCATTTGGAAAACAACAGCACAGAGTAAAAAAAAGAAATAAAATATACAAAAAATTAAAGATTTAACAAAAATTGTGGATTTTTTAAGATATAAAAACCAAATATTTATATTTTGCAATAAAGAGATCATATTTGTGAATTTTTAAAAATAGAATAATCAAATGTTTTAATTATAAAATAAAGAGATCAAACTGTAGATTAAATAAAATTAAAAAAATAAAATTGCATTTAAGTTTAGCAATTTTTAACTATTAAAATGCTATATGTTTAAATTAATTTAAGCTGCATATTTTTTTACATTCAAATTGCTAGAATAGTTTTTTAACTTTAAATTACAAAGAGCATTAACTTTGTGTCCTGTAATCATATAGTAACTAAAATTGTTCTAAAACATTATTTTTTATACATGATTATAATTGTTTTTTTGCTGAATTAGATTAAAATTTATTTAGGATAAGAAAAGGTTATTTTTAAATAATATTATCTATAGAGATTACAAAATTATTTAATATAATAACAAATTATTTTTATAGACTGAAACATTTTTTAAAACAAAGACTAAAACATTATTTTTTTTATAAGTGTAAATTATCTTTTATAATGAAAATATTACTTTCATATGCCCACTAATTTTTTTTAAAACAAACACTACAAAATTATTTTACAAAAAAACTTATTTTTTTTAAGTGTCAATTATCTTTTACAATGAAAATATTACTTTCATATGTCTATTAATTATGAAAATTTAGTCCCTCTTCACAATAAAATACATGTAAAATAAAAATTTTCCTGCAAAACCACAATATTTTTTAATTTATTTCCTATGTTTCTTTTACATAATTTAAATTAATTTTAAAATGTTTTCAACACAATCAACTCTTGATACAAATTATCTTTATGTTATATACAAACAGTACCCTGACAAATGTCACTTACAGTAAAATTATACAAATAGCACCCTGACAAATATTATTTATGTCACTTACACTCTAATGATACAAACAGCACCCTGACAAATAGTATTTATTTCGCTTACAGTAAAATACCGACCCGTGCATCACACAGGGCACTCCGCTAGTTATATTACTAAAGTATTCTTTTTATTATTAAAAAATTATTATATTTTACGTCAACAATCAAATTTTTCATGCTTCCACTAAATCCATGTATTACAATTATCAAATTTTAATATATAACAAATTGATATGTCATTATTTTCTCCTATTTCTTAACCCTTTTTGTCACCAATTTAATTACTGATTTACTCTAATTGTTAAATTTATTATTCAGTTTTATCAATTGGGCCCACTTGAATAATTTGATGTTTTTAATGCAATTTCAAGATAATTATAAGCAATTGGGCCGAGTCAGATTGGATTTGAAGAGAGAAGACAATTTTATTAAATTTCGTCTAATTTCATTTTATGGCGTTCAATTATTTTTATTTCGTTTTAGGCCAAAATAATGTAATAGGGCCCAGTGACTTTGAGTGACCCTTATAAATAACAGTCTTGGGATTTGTGTAAAGGCTATTCTATTATTCAGGAGTTTTAGGGTTTTACGTTTTGAGCTTGATATTGCTGTTCACGTGAATGCAATTTTCCATTCTCTGCTTCTAATTTCAATTTCGTTTTTATTCCTTCTTTCGCCTTTAGCTTCATTTACGTTTTCTGTCTTTAGCTTCATTTACGTGTTCTGTCTTTAGCTTCATTTACGTTTTTGCTTCTAGTTTCATTTATGTTTGCTGCTTTTGTTGAACTTATGGAAGGCTAAAATTCTAGTGTTGTTTCCCTCTGAGGATGAAGCGTAATTCTCTTTCAGGTTCTGTTTTTGATGTTGCTCTCTTATCGGTTTTCCCTTCACCAATTAACCCACATGCGTTTTGTTAATTTGTGCACGCTTCGTGTTCGATTAATTACCTCTATGCTTAAATTACGTTCGTGCTTAATGAACAAGGGGTTAATTGGTGTATGTGTGCTTAATCACATATTGATAATCCTAAATTGATTTTCGCTTAGTAAATTAAATTAGGGTTGGATTAAGTGGTTAACTGCTAGGGGTGAAATCCTCACAACCTAGGATAAGAGAATAGCTTCTGAATCAGAGGAAACAACACGTTTTTAATACTATTAATTTCGTATTCCAATCTACTTGTTCTTAAATTCACAAAACAAACCCCCCCAATCGTTACTGTTACTGTTATAACGAAGCATATTATGAACATTTGGTTAGTCATTGCTCGTTGGGAAACGACCTAGGATCACTTCCTAGTTACTGCATTTTAATGTTTATTTGATTCGGGTACGGCCTCGATCATAAACTCATTACAACACAAAATAGAAAGGATATTTCAATCAAAACTCACGACACCAACTACTTGCAACTTTTTAAAATATCCTCCTAACTCAAGATACGCGAGAATCTTGTTTAATTACCTCTTAAAAAATATGAGAATATATATTCTCATTTCTACATTCTCAAAATTCAATAAGATTTTGTGAAACAAACACTCCCATGGTAAATGATTTTGCCCTGCATGTATTCTCTGCTTCTTTGGAGATAATTTTATACAAGGCACTATCAATCCTTATATGTAAGCACATCTTCAATAAGAATTTGAACCATGGTTTATTACATGGTGAGATACTTGCTTGTACTTTTCACTAAACCCAACTCAAATATGTATATCCTAATAAATTATTGTAACTCATTTTAACTTTAATGAATGAATCATTTGTATATAACTTTCATATTTTGAGAAAATTTTAAAAATAAAGTATCAAAGATGATATACTTCAAAATTAAATAAAACCATTGAAAAGATAAGGGAAAATTTCAATTTATTAAGTTTTTACTTCTCTTATAATTTAAAATAAAATAATAAAGTTATATATGTCAATAGTATTCAATAAGAATATATTTAAACTTTTATAATGTTAATTTTTTTTAAGGGATAAATATGCTTTTAGTTCTCCATCTTTTTGACATTTCTGATTTCAGTCCTTACACTTTGTGGAGGCTAGTCAAAGTCCACAAACTTTTATTCCGTCCTTTGTTTTCGTCCTCGCCGTCACTTTTACCGTTAAGTGTCTACATGTGTGTACACATGGCTTGTACCTAAATGCCATGGTGTAACAACGCCAATGTGGATTTAACATCTCCCTATGGTTCATTTTAAATTCCCATTATATATTAATAGGTTTTGGTTTAAAAAGATTTCTTATCCTACCCCATGACCTCATTCACGAGCCCCACCATTCACGAGGCTATTGTTTGTCGCCCCAACTCACGATGTCACCTCATAGAGTAGAATCATCAGCATCAAGAGGGTTGTCTTTAGCTGACCGTGCTGCATCATTGTCATCATACTCGACACCCATTATATTTGGATGGAGAAAATGTTTGTGTGATGATAGGGAGGTGTTGGTTACTTCGCATAGCTCAAAAAATCCTGAACTATTGCTTTGGGGTTGCCCTAATTGGAAGGTGAAATACCTTGTCTTTCTTCTAATTTGTTAGATCCTTTTATTCTTATTTAGGTTTTTTTGTGGCTAATGTTGCAGAGAGGGTTAACAATGGGACGATATTGTGTAACCACTTTCACTGGGCTGATGAAATTGATGGTGGTATTGATGAAGTTTTTACAGAAGCAATGGATGAGCACAAGAAGAGGATTATGAGGATGCAAATAAAGCTGAACTCTGAAAGTAAGAAGGGGCAGATGCTATCTGTTGTAACTTTACTATCCTGGTTGTTGTGTTTGTTTGGAGAGATGATATGTGTCATGAGTTGTTGCACGAGTAGAGGGTAGGATTGTGTGACTTGTTCGGTGTATTTTGGGTTGTTGAAGTGAATGATGTTGCTTTAGATTAGGATACTGTCTAAGTCAATGTAATTGTCAGGAGCTTTAAATGTTATTGTGGTATTGCATTTTAATTAGTGCTTGTGTATGTGTTTGCGTGTAAGAAGATGATTGTGTTTTGGATTTGTCATTAATTGTCTACTTTGTCATTTATTTAAGAATTGGTACATTTTGCATTTGAATTCATTTTGAATCAAGACAAATATATTATTACCATATCCAAATATTAACAATTGACAAATATATTTAGGACAACATGACCATTATGTAAACACCACTACTAAAAAAACTACATTCTATGACAGCGAAACAATGGTGGTTCCCAAAAACCGTCTTAGAATGTGTTGCGGTGGAAATTTTATAATATAATCAACTTCGACGACGACGATTTTATAAAGACTGTATTAGAAAGTCAAGTTCAATGGCGGTTAATTATATCACCATCGTCGAATGCTTTGAAATTTTTAACACTATCTGTATCCCTCTGTCTATCTCTCTCTCACACACTTTAATTTGTTTGTATCTCTTTCACCTACATGAATGGTGCGTGCCACGACAACGAGGACCACATCATTGTCATCTTGTCAGAGCATGCGTCGGCCTTCAGCATCTCGCTGGAGTCCCGTCGCACCCTCCTCGACATCAACCGTGCCTCACGCAATACATTCTCCATAATCCGCGACAACAGGAGCATGCACCAGGCCCTCTCCTCCAACAACAACAACCACCACTACAACGGCGATGAAGACGACAGTGACGAGGAGGATGACAATGACGTCAATCACGATGGCTCGGGATCAAATTCTTTGTAGCAGCAAAAGATCAACTGCGGCACGATGGAGGAGGCAAACATGGAGGTGCAGATGGAGACCTTGCTGGGGTGGGCGTGGCTGGTGAGGTGAGGTGGACTTGGCAATGCAAAAGGGTTGACCCGCAAGAATGCTGTGAGCCATCTCTAGATTTAAGTTGGAAGAAGACCGAAGAAGTGAGGGATTTACTGCTCAAACTTCAATTTCCTGCTTTTGTTCTTAATTTGTGCATATTGATTCTCTGAATGGCTTCTGTGAGTTTGGTTTTGGTAAACTAGGGTTTTGAAAGGGAATTGTGCTTCTCGCAGAGAAATCTTTTGTTTTGTGTGTTAAATAAGCTATTGGATTTAGTTATCTAGTTTTGCAATATGATGGGTTAAGAGGATTGAAGAAATTTGAAAACTTAAGAAAGTTGGAGAATTTCAGACACAAAGTGTTTAACATGGGTTCGGCTAATGGTGAAATTTCACTTTCGGAACTTGGGTTGCGAGACAGGTTGGTCTCAAAGTCATTCAAGATATGGGATATCTCAGCGTGCTCATTACCATTTCAGGTTTTTAATTTCATTTTCAATAATAATTTTGATTTCTAAATGTTTGTAGCTTGTTTTGAAAATCCTTTTAAATTTTGTGAGCTATAAGTTGCAATTTCATAGAAACTTGTTGTAACTTGTAAATGACACACATTTGAGTTGCTTTAGGTGAACAAGAGAACGCCAATGCTCTTATTTGTTAACGTGTTCCAATAGGAGATATGCTAAGGAATATTTGATTTTACATTTTGTTGTTTGTTGTGTTGCCCTTATTTTCTTAATATGTTTAGTGGATATGTAAGCAATAATGAATACTGGGTCTTGTGATTGTTTTGTTGACTTTGTGTGCAGTTCACTGTAAATATTCAGTCAAGTTAGAATTTATCTATGACTATTGATAGACAATGTTTTTCCTTTATCTTAAGAACATTTAAACTTATAGCTTGTTTCATGGCCTAATATTAGAATGTGTGTCCATAATTGTTTCAATGAACTTGACAGGAAAATATATGTCTAATATGTGGTGATAAAGGAGATTTGAAGAGCCTCATATATTGCGACCAGTGTAAAGCTTGTGCTGAGCATAGGTATTTGTACTGTGAGTTGTCATCCTTACTTTTAAATATCGACAATACTTTGATTTAGGGTTAAAATAATTAATTGGGATTTTATTTTTTTTATTTGATTTTGAAATGTACATAATTTTTTCAACCAAAAGTATGTGGTCTACATTTTATCAGAAAAGTATATATCTATGTATTAATAAAATTTAAAATTCTTCCAGTGTTGGTGTTAGAATCTATACTATTGCTAAACAAGAAGGTATTACATTATTGGGGCAACAAAAATGTAAAACAAAAAGTATTATCAGATAATACCATATGGTTTGTTAGTGTATTATTTTTCACATTATGTGATATAGAAGAACAAAATTTGAATTTGATATATTTGTCTCTCCAGTGTTTATATATTGGAAAAAAAAAAGTAGGAAGTTATGGTTACTCTATAATTTTCAACATTTACACTAATTTCTTTATTGTCCAACAAGATTTCAAGAATAAGGTAAAAATATTGAGACTCACATTATAATATGAGATAGAATATGTTAATTTGGTATTGAATAAGAGAAAACTTGAAAACTAGAACTAATGAACTGACTGATTGTATGCATACATTATATGTTCTAACATGTTCTCAAGCTTAAGCATATATATTAATTATTTTTATCTTGTAAGTTGTAAAATATATAGTTGATTTGAGGAGTTAGCAAAAATATCTGCCAAAAAATTGCAGCAGGAATTTCTCAGGAGTTGTGTTTTTAGTTTTACCCGTATAAATCTACCAACAATATTAATTTGCTTGGTCTTTTATTGAATGACTATATTTAGAAGCTATATGTATAGAATTGTAGATTATAAATTATCCCTTTATGAGTTTCATTGACTATGACGCATATTTTCAATTCTAAAGTATCTATCTTTAGTGTATGAATTCAAATATTGCACTTCTCATTGAGTATAAAACATGGGAACTACAACATGTGAAATCTTATGGTCAATGCAGTCACTGAAAAAGGTGAACATATGTTGACATGGGTTACAGCTAGAGTAATCACTCAAATTACAGTGTGGACATGTGTTTACTTTCTAAACATTATTGTGTTCACAGACACAGGCACAAACATACAACATTCCTCTTCCTTAACAAGAACTAGTCATGGTAAATGAAATTGTAGTTTACAAACATATTTATCAGACTACTTTGTTTTCCATTGTTGTTCTTTGCTTGACTTTTGACGGTGATTTTGCATCCATCTACATCTTATGCACTGACTTGGTGAACTTTGTTACTTGTTGATATTCGTATCTTGGTCACGGGGCAAAAATAATTGTGTTGGGGATCCAATGGATTGGTCATGGTGGTACTATTGCTCAACGTCAATGGCATGATTGTTGCCTGATCCAGCGGTTTTATTTTTTAGTTTTTTATTTGCTTCATTATTTCTAGTTTCCGGAGCTCTAATTGACTGAAATATAAAATGAGAATGCTAGCTTGAAGCAATAATATAGAATGGTTTTGTGATTCTTAATTTAATCAATATATTTTCTTGATTTTCTTTTAGGTCACTATTTTATGTTTTGTTTTGTAGGAAAAGATGGAACATAGTACTTTCTCCTCCACATTTTGGTTTGAACAATGCCTTTTCACTTACCACCTGGCACTACTGAGGCACAACACAAACACTTGTCATAAGAATGAATGAATATAATGCCTATTGCCCATTAACATTTTCTTTTTCAAGTCTTGTTCAGTGTTAGCACTGGAAGAGCTAGCACTTGTTGGACAAGTGGTTTCAGATATCTTAGGAATGGAGAGTTGAATTAAAATATCACAAACTATTCCCCAATTAAAAATTCTACTTTGATTTTAACCCAAGTCCCAAGATTCCTTTTAAAATGAATTCCTAAATAATAATTCAAATTAAACTTACTGAATAGAAACAATAAGCAACAATAAATAAAAGAGTTTAAGGGAAGAGAAAGTGCAAACACAGTTTTTATACTGGTTCGGCAAAGTCCGTTGCCTACGTCCAGTCCCCAAGAAATCCGCTTGGAAGTTCCACTATCTCACAAATCCTTTACACTTTCTGAAACACACAAGGACAACCCTTCCTTTGTGCTCAGATGCTTTACAAAAAGAGACTCACAATCTCTTAGCCCTTTTTTTTAGAAGTAAGAAGAAGAAGAAGAAATGATCTCTCTTGAAAGAGACAGATGTTATAATGAAGCCCTCAATTCCTTATTGATTAACACAAGTGTTTGGCCAAGAAATTTTTGAAGATAAGAGATTTTTGTTTGAGAGGATTATGTCTTTTGTGAATAGTGAAAACTCTGAAGAAAATTCGTGCCCAAGTCACCTATTAAAATGTCTTTGATGGTCATTCAAAAATCCAATGAAAAGTTATGACTGTTGGTAGATTTTTTCAAAAATTCTCTCTGGTAATCGATTACAGCATTGGCGTAATCGATTACACAGTTAATTTTATTCAAAATTCAAATGTCCAACGTTCAAAAGCTCTGGTAATCGATTACATATGATGTGTAATCAATTACACACTTACAAAATTATTTTTAACCGTTTTAAAGCATTGGTAATTGATTACATAGTTTTGGTAATCAATTACAACTTTGAAAACTTTCAAAATAACTTTGAAAACATTTCCAGAAAACTTTGTGGCCACTAGTAATCGATTACAACCTCTGGTAATCAATTACCAGAGAGTAAAATGCTTGGAAAAGTTTTTGTTAAGATAGAAACTCACTTGACCAATCATTTGAGCTTTTCAAAAACTTTTCTAAGAGTCTATCTTAATTCTTATCTTGAGATCTTTGTTTGGCTTGACATCTTGCTTTCTTCATCCTTGAAATTCATCTTGAATGATATTTGAAATTCCTTGGCATCATCAAAATAATTCTTGAAGCTTTGTTTCTACAGCACTAAGGTTGCTAGATTGATTATGGTTAATAATTATGCCGAGTTCAATTTATAATGAGTCTCCTCTATCTTTCTTAAAATTCATAACTCTATTATATTCTCAACAGGGTTATAATGGGGAAAAGGATAAGTTAGGAAGATCAATGCAAACAAGTAGATAGGGTTTCATGATTTTTGGCTTAGTGCCTATATTTTAGATCTCTTTTATTAGCATTGCTTACACAGTTTTAAGTGTAATTACTATATTCATGGTGGAGACTGTATTTCTACCTTCTCTTGGCATGAATCTGAATTATATTTTCATAAATTCTTCATTAGAGTTCTTAATGGAATTGATGAAAGTACCACGGGTGGAATCCAAGCTCAGAGTTTTTTCGTTCAAGATTCAAACTCTTAGGTTGAAATATTTCTATTTTAATGCATCTTTACTAAAAAAAACGAATTTAAATTGATTTCCAGTTTGACCCTGTTAATATTTTTATGTAGGTTTTTAACCTTAAAAATAGACGGAGTGTTGTGAATGTTGCTTCAAAAGAGGCATGATATCTTCCTTTTTATAGAAACATCTTTTTGCAACTTGGTTCCTTTCTCTCTTTTTTCATGAAAAATAACATTTTGGATGTTGCGATTTTGTTTTCTCTTTTCAAATCAGGAATTCTGTCAAATTGAAGAGAATTATGCAAACAATACTTTCTTTAGGAAATGCTTTGAACCAAGGAATTGCCAAGGGTATGTTTAAACAAATATACACAATAGATGGATCCGACATGAATCATTCAAGTTTGTAACACAAAGAAAAGTACCATAAACTTTAGAAAATATCTGTAATTTATGGCCTTTGTGCACGGTACACTTTCATTAGAGAGACTTTGCTTTTGTAATTTAAGACCAGTTTAGTGAAAACTAAACCAAATTAGATGAATGCATTTCTTATGCCCTAGACCTAATCAATATACTCATGCTAAAATTTTGGTTTTGGTATTACGGTTAGGGCGATAGAATATAGATATTCTATTTTTTTTTTGTATTCTAATTAATAAAAGCAAAATAAATCATCAACAATAACATTTTCATTATTTTAATTTTTTTTGTATTCTAAGAAAATAATATTTTTTTAATAATAATATTTTTATTATTTTAATTTTTTTTTACTTTTTTTTTAAAAATATTTTAAAACGGTTCTAAAAAAAATCGTGAATCCTTAATTTTTAAAATCGTTTTACAAATTGTATCATTCTAAAACGTTTGTTGAGAATCGTCGTGACAAAATTTGACTTTGCACGATGTTGATTTTAAATTTAAAGATGATTCAAATTCATCATCTAATGTTTTCAAGAACCATTGTTGTTGAAAATGTTTTTAAAATGTTTTTTCTAGTAGCACACGACTAAAACCAAATTGGCACACTGCACTTTTGCATAAAGCAATTTTCGTTACTAATAAGTCATTACATACATAAATAAATATCGAAAATAGCATCTTTACATGTGGTCCACATATGGTCATTTATGTACCAGTAATACATACTAAACCAAAATAATTTATAGCATCTTTATCCGCCAACTTAATAATAATGATGTCATATATCATTTACACTACAAAAAGTTACAACATCATGAAGCCACGAGTTATAGTCTCCAAAATAAAAAATCATTAACACCCAAAAAACTACATAATCATCTTCTCCATGGAACATTTGACCACATCTACTTCTTTAGGCTTTTTGATTTTCGCATGATCTTAGAATTTAATATCGCTTCCTACATAACAAAAATGCATACCTTTTCTTATTTTCATACATGACTATGATGCAAAGCTAAAAATGGTTAGTTACAAAACTTGCTTTGCAGTTTACACCATTAGTTTAAAATCAGTTTTAGTTTCATAATTAAGAAGTAATATCTAATCAGAATGAGTTTTAAAATATAAAAAAAAGTAATTTTAAAATTTGGCTTAAAATTTATGCTGCATTTTAAAAAAAATAATATTTTTTCCAGTTTTGATAATTTTATATATTTAATAAATTAAATTATTTTGTTTTTCTGGGTTTAGTATTCTAAAATTTATGTTTCTTCTTTTTTATTTTATTCTTTTTTCCTTCTTCGTCCTTTTTTAAAAACAAAATCAGGGATATATTTGTTTTTTATTTTTAAAAATTAGTTTGAATTTTATATTTTTAAAATTTTTTTTATCATTAACCTTTCTTTTCTCTCATTCTTTTTTATCATAATTTTTTGTCATATTTGAGTGAATATTTTTTTAAAAAAATAAAATTAAGGATATATCTACTTATTTTTAAAATTTATGTTTTCATTTTATAATTTTTTAAAATTATTATTAGTTTTACAAGTTTTTTAAAAATTCCTATCATCACCTTTTTTTTCCTTCTGTCTCCTGATTTTTATGTTTGTGATATTAGAGTATTTTTCTAATCTTAATTATCAAAACTGTATGTCTGCGTTGAAGATCTGGGAGAGAAGAAAACAGTTACAGTTTATAGAGAAGAAGGAGAAAGAGTTTTTGAGAGAGAGGGTGTGGGCGTTTTGGTTATGGTGTAGGCGTTTTGGTAAGATTTAGAAAGAGAGGGAGACAGTGGGAGAGGGTGAAGAAAACAGTTACAGTTTATATTTATTATTTATTTTTCAAAAAGGGGGGAAATCAATGACGCTATTAAGTGGTGGCCATTGAGCAAGTTCGAAAAAAAAAACAGGAGCGTTTAAAAATCGGTACTATACTACTACTACTACAGAGGTTTGTGATTTGGAATTATTTTATATTGGCGAAGAAAAAATATTTTTATTTCAAGAGATTTGTATGGAATTCTAAATCAGCTCAGGAATTATTTTAAATTAATTAATTGTTTTATTCCCTGCTCGCATTAGAAAATAATAATAATGTCGTCCATTGATTTATTATAATTCTTTTGTATCATCTTTATCAGTTAATTTTCTTTATTAATATCTTATTTATTTAATAACATAATTTTGGTGTGTGTATATATATATTTGATTTATGAAAGAAATTTTTTTACTATGTGAACAAATTTGAGTAACCATTCTTATTTTAGATTTTGAGTAATCATTTTTATCTCTAAAATTTAGTTATATATATATATATATATATATATATATATATGTTTTATTACAATACTGCTTGACTTAATTTAAACAAATATATCAGACAAACACGGAGTAGATTAATAGTTTGAGAATTTTAGAAAATAAAGAGATTGAAAAGAAAATATTGAAGAGAGAACAAAGAAGTTATGAAACGGAGAAAAATTTACGTTATATATATATTACACATGCACTTCTTTATGTTAGTTTACTGAACTTCTTTTTAGGCATTAGTATGTCTTATTTTAATACATGATTCAAGTTCAATTTTTTAATTGTAAAAATACAAGATTTAGATTATTTTATTTTGCGTTTTTCTTTTGATACCATCTCTTTCAAGTTCAACGGGATATAGCTATTCAACTTTGTCTTTTAGCAAACATCTGATTTAGGTTTTGAAAAAAAAAAAGAGTAAATGGTCTTGCATAATTAGTTTTGAAAGGCTTTTGATACTTTTTTTTCCTCAAAATTTTGTTGATATTTATTTATTAACAATTCTATTGACAAAGATAAAGTTTAATGGGTAATTTTGCTAATAATGTGGGAGCAAGTATTGCAGTTACATGTTCATGTTGGTAGAAATTGTTTAAAAACCAAAATTATGGATATGTTTGTTTTTAATTTATAAAATTACTTTTCAATATAAAAAATTACATATTATTTTTTTTAATTATTTAGCTCATTTATTTTAAAATAAATTTGAAATGTATTATTTTCTTTATTAGTAGCTCTATGTGCACGTATTTGGAATATATTTTTTTTTACCTAACATAATAAATTTTAAAATTTTCATTTTCTTTATTTTTTTATGATTTATTAACTAAAGATGTTCAATTTTTTTAACATGAGAAAATAATATACTATTTTCCAAAGTATGTCTATACAAATTAGCCCTAAAAGTATTTAGTCAATTTTATTCGAGAAAATATTTATTTTTAATTATAAAAATATTATTTTATTTTAATTATATTTCTCAGTTTTGAAATTATGTACTCAAATACTTCAGATAACAAAAAAGAATCATTTTCATTGATTTCTAATGTAAACCTTTTAAAACTGAAACCAAATAAAAATTAAGACAACTCTTTATTTCACTAATGATTAAACTTAAGTATTTTTTTAATATTACTAATATACGATATATTATGTGCAATGCACAAAAAATAATATAAGAAGTAAGAAAATATATTGAACTAAAATTAGTAAATATATCAATTAAAAAAAATGTTATCCATAACAATATATAAAGGGGATATCCCTTTTTGGTGTCAAGTTGTTTCTTGTTCTGATTATTTATGTACTCTTCTTTAAGTATTGTTTGTGTGCATGATCATCCATTTCTAATAAAAAATGATGACATTTTCTAAGAATCTAAGTATTAGTTTCTTACTTCAAATGTCTCTTATGAGGGTTTTGAAGATGAGTCGAAACTAATATGAAGACAAACATGCATTGGAACTAGCAAAGTTTGCAACCAACCAAAATGTTGAAGTCCATATGTATGTCCAACATATTCCCCATGCTAAAGTTGAAATAGTTGAACATCTAGGTTGGGGGAATAATGAACAAGATGATGGTGGTGGTGATGCATAAATGGTGGATGGAGAGGGTATTGTCGTTGGTGTTGATATGCAACAAGTAGCTGATGAAGGTGTTGTTGGTCAAGGTGACGAGCATATGTTGTGAAATGCTAAGGGGGTGTTTGATTGGCTGTTTTCATTTTAACTGGAAATAGAAAATGGTGATGAAAATGCGTTTGGTTTGATTTTTGAAAATATTTTCAGTGAAAATATTTTCTCAAATGAACCAAAAACTGGAAACAATAAAATCTCGTTTTCAGTTGAAACCAGAAACCTCATTTTGGTAAAATGAAAACGCGGTGGCAAGAAATGTAATTTTAAGCAAATATAAAAATACATTTCCTTTTAAAAACGTATTTTCAGTGTTTTTATTTCTTGAAAGCAGAAAATAAGAAGTCAAACCAAACATATTTTCAAAATTCTAATCTTTTGAAAATAAAAACAAAAAATAAAAATAAAAAATGAAAATGCAACCAATGTTCACCTTTAGATTAAAATCACACTTATCCCCTTACTCTCTTGTTGGGCACTATCCTCAAACCCCATATGCTCCTTCTAGGAACACACTCGCGATGTCCACACCGTTGACTGCAACCCCATCCGCCGTAACTCCTTCCAAGGACGACATCCTCAAGTTGACATCTTTGCCTTCGCCTCTGATGACTACACCCTCTGCGTCTAAGACGTCCACGAGTGTGTAAAGGTTTGGGATGTGAGAAACTACAAGGTTTCTTAATTATTTTTTTTCCTCATTTTCCCCTTTCCTTTTCTTCTACCTTTCTCTTCCCTCTCCTTTAATCTCACCACCACTGTCTCTGCACTGCACAGGCAACCACACAACATTGTCATCTCCACCGACGAAGGCCTTGGCATCTCCAACCACACCGTGCATCTAGCCGCCACAATAAAGCCACCACCGCGGATCTCGACATCTCCGATAGTCATGGTAGTGATGCGAAATTTGAGAGATTGCAATCGTGCACCAACCGCCATGACGAAGCCACCACCACAGACCCCAGCATTTCCAACAGTCACGGGGGTGGTGTCATACCCTAATTTCGTCCGGGAATTATTACTTGATGACACGCAACCTTTGGTTAGTCGCTTTGAGATACTTGGCGTCCTTTGTTGCACAATAAATGAAGTCCCGAGACGTGTCAGAAATCAAAAGGAAGCAGGCTAGCGCAATCCGTGAAATTCCGTGATGTGGCGGAAATCGAAAAGAGGTGTTTTTGCGTAATCCGTGAGTTTCCGTAACTCCTTCGAAAGCTAAAAAAGAGTAAATATATATTCCGTAAGGATTCGTAACCTTGCGGAAGGAAAATAAGTATCGTTACGTTACGAAAAAAGAATTACCAAAAAAATAGAAGGGGGGTGCATTTAGTAAAAAAAGGGGGTACAAATAGCAATCTGGCCCACTTGGGCCTTCCAGATCCTTCCTCCAGAAGGCTGTTGCTTCTGGAGGAAGCAACCTTGCTCGCCTGGGCGAGCTGAGCTCGCTTGGGCGAGCTGAGCTCGCTTGGGCGAGCTGAGCTCGCTTGGGCGAGCTGGGTGGCAAGCTCCTCCCCTATTTTGCTATAAATAGGGGGAGGAGTGAAGAAGAAAAGGGTTCAGCCTTCTTGGCATTTCGTATTCTCTTAAATTTGCTGAGGAAAATTGTTTCCGTGAAGAAAATCCAAGCCGAGGCGCTTCCGTAACGTTTCCGTGAGTAATTACGCGAAGATTCTCGATCGTTCTTCAAATATTCATCGTTCGTTCTTCGTTTTCTTCAGTCTTCAACAGGTAAGTACTTCAAACCGAGCTCTTCAATTCATTCTATGTACCCGTGGTGGTCCACATTTTGTTTCATGTATTTTTATTCTGGTTTTCATTCGCTTTTTATACCCCCTTTTGACGTGCTTAAGCCATTTATTTAAGTCACTTCTCGCCTAATCTAAAAATAAAATAAATTTCCACCGATCGTTTGAATTGTATCATCCGTTAATTTTGGTTAAAATGAATTCTGACTGTTCGGTCGTGCCGTAACCACGTTGGAAATAAAAAAAGAGGTAAAATAATAATATAATAATCAAAAAATGCCTTTTAGTAAAATAAAGCGAGAAAACTATCGGACGTTTTCTCTTTGGGATTTCTCATTCTTAATTGAATTGACTAATAAACTAAAGTGAAACTAAGGCTAAAATCAACTCGCCTGGTCAAGCTCGTCCACAAAAATAGGGTTTTGAAAATTTATCATTTCAGTTTCTTACCAAGTAAAATGGATCATTTTTAAGGTCCAACACCTTAAAATGATCACCTTTCAAGTAAAAAGAATCACTTGATTCACGCATAAGAAAGAACTACGTAGGTCTGATTTTCTCTTTGTTAGAGGGTACGCAAGAGCAAGAGCCCCGCTTTTGTCGACCTCAAAAAATAAAAAGAAATAAAAGTTAAGGTAACGTAATTTCCACAATTCTAAAAAATAGGCTGTTGTCCTTTGAGACAAACGTGAGAGGTACTAATACCTTCCTCAAGCGTAAATACAACTCCCGAACTTAGAATTTTAATTTTGACCGGTTTCCTTCGGTTTTTCCGACATTTTCCACAAATAAACGTTGGTGGCGACTCCGCGCATCTTTCCTCCTTTGGAAAGCGCACCCGTGAGCCTCGCCCTCGCTCGCCCGCGAAGGGCACGTTGTGACAGTTGGCGACTCCACTGGGGACTATTTTTGTGAGTTAGGCCTATTTTAAGGAATTGTGGATTTGTGAAACCTTGTGTGTGCTTTTGTTGAACTGTGTAAAATGTAAATAACTGTTGTCTATTTCGCATTCTTTACACTGCATTCTAAGCACCCACGGGTTTGAGTAAAAAAGGGCCCTATACCCGGGTTCATGGGAATTTAAGGAGTGGAGGTGAATCTATCATCATGCTAGGTCTCCGACTTGCTTGATAATAGTGAAACCTCGTCTAGAGCTTTTTCTCTTTATAATGTGTTGTCGCTGGTATTCCATACCGCCACAATATTATTATCTTGAGTGATAATACCTCTAGAGAACGGCCGTGTGAGTTATAAATTGTTGGGAAGTAATTATTAGAGACCCCTAGATATTGTCCTATAGGTTCCCAAATAGGGGCAAAGAGCAAACACGCTCCTGTGCCATTCTTTCTCATGCATTTTTGGTTTATAGTTTTTGCTAGTGATGTTTGGTTTCTTTAGAGTAATACGTAACCTTTTTAATGCTACGTTGAGGCGCCATCATGCCCAAAACGTAGCATTAAAATTGGGTCTCTGCGGTCTCATATGTATGAATTATCCCTTTTTCTTGTTTTCTTTCTGTTTCATGCATACGCATCGCATCATTCATGTCGGAGTCTTGATCCACCCCTTTTTTAGGTAAATGATGGGGACAAATCAAAACGGCAAAAGGTTTTATCAAGTCAAGGTTAAAAGTCTAGATGTCACTAGCCTCAAGGAATTAGGACGATTGATGAGACCTCTCCAAAGGCAAGCCTTCCGCAAAGTGTACGGGAAGATTCTAGATTTGGCCGCAGCGGAGGTATTTACGGAAGCTGTCGTATCCCTCACCCAATACTATGACCAGCCGTTGAGGTGTTTCACGTTTGGGGACTTCCAAATGGTACCAACTATTGAAGAGTTTGAGGAAATATTAGGATGCCCTCTTGGGGGGAGAAAACCGTATCTTTTCTCCGGCTTTCTTCCTTCCTTAAGCAAGATTGCAGTTGTGATTGGAGATTTAGCAAAAGAGTTGGATCGCATGAAACAAACTCGCAATGGAGTAGTGGCCCTGCCACGGAAATACTTGGAAGGCAAGGCAAGGGATATGGTGAGCCAAGAGAAGTGGGGCCCGTTTGCGGATATATTAGCTTTGTTGATTTTTGGGGTTGTCCTCTTTCCGAACGTTGACGGTTTGGTGGACTTAGCCGCCATTGACGCTTTCCTCACATATCACCATAGTAAGGAGAGTCCAGTGGTGGCTATCTTGGCAGATTTGTTTGACACCTTTGACCGGAGGTGTGAGAAAAACAGTGCACGGATTGTCTATTGTTTACCCGCTCTCTGTGTGTGGTTGATTTCACACCTATTCCAACAAGACACAAGACACCCGTGTCCGCTTCAAAGTTATCGCTCATGCGCCGAAAAAGGAAGAGTCGATTGGGACCAACATTTGGCTGAGATAGGGGGCAGCGCGATCAATTGGTTTCCTCGTTGGAAGGAAGGCAAGGAAGGAGTTCTTTTCTCGTGTGGGGACTACCCTAATATTCCATTGATAGGGACTAGGGGGTGTATTAATTATAATCCCGCACTCGCCATAAGACAACTAGGGTACCCCATGAGGGGAGCGCCAACCGAAGAAAGTCTCTCGCCTTTCCTTGTGAGGAATCTAGGCGCACAAAGTCTCAAGGCGATACAAAGAGTCCACAAGGAGTGGAGAAGTCTGTTGAGGAAAGACAAGGAGCTTAGGGGCATCCGTAATGGCGTCATCGGAGGTTATCATGGATGGCTAAGAATTCACACACGGGGGTTAGATTGGCTCTCCAAGTTGAAAGTTATCGATGAGGAGGACTTTGAAGCTCCGGAGGAAGATGAAGAAGTCCGAGCTCTAAAATTAGAGTTAGGGAAGGCAAGACTCACCAAGGAGAAGTTCAAGTCAGCTGCTACACACATCCGGAAGGAGTGCACCGAGTTACAAGAGGAAAATGCGGCCACTGCAAAAGCCCTTGAACAAGAAACCAAAAGGGCCCGCAAGGAGGAATATGGCCGAGAGAAATTCCGAGGAGCATTGTGGGGTAGCAACAATGAGCTCAAGCTCCGAAGAGAGGAGAGAGATCGGTCACGGGTGCATGGCATGATCTTAAAAGAAGAGTTAGTTGCCTGCGCGAGGTCCAAAAGAAGTTTGGCTCAACACTTGGAAGCCACGGAGCAAAGCATGCTAGCTATCATAGGGCAATACAAGGAAGAATTGAACCAGTCTATGGCTCATGAACAAAAGCTAGTGGAGGATTTTGCACAAGTGTACGCTGAAAAAGAAGCAAGAGGGAGGGTGATTGATGCATTGCATCAAGAAGCGACTATGTGGATGGATAGGTTCGCCTTGACCTTGAATGGAAGTCAAGACCTCCCGCGTCTACTAGCCAAAGCGAAAGCCATGGCCGAAGTGTGTACGGTCCCCGAGGAGATTCATGGGCTAATCAATTACTGTCAACACATGATAGATTTGATGGCCCACATAATTAGAAATTGTTAGGTTCTCTTATAACACCTTTGTATAATCTTGGCTAGATGAAAGCTTTGTTCTTTTTATAAAATGAGAAGTTCTGGACTCATTACGTTACCTAAAAACCTTTGGGTGGATCCAAGTGCACCGATCATTCATTTGCATATTCATGTTTTGGTGGCATACTCACCTTTGTTTATTTCTTTAGGAAATTCATCATAACTAAGAAAACACCAAGGCACCCCTATAACACTCGATCCAGAAAAATGGATAATGAAGAGGGCGTGCAGGAACAGATGAAGGCCGATCTATCGGCGTTAAAAGATCAAATGGCTTCCATCTCGGAGGTCATGTTAAAACTCCAGAAAACCATAGAGGACAAAGCCACGGCAACCGCCTCCAGTACGGTTAGGGAAGCGGAGCCGGTGCTGCAACCCGCTTTAAATCCGGGCCGAGACAGAAACATGGTCGTGTTTGGTCGAAGGTATAGTCCGCAAGCTTATCCTTATGGCTTGCCTCCGGACTTCACTCCCCGTGCCACTCCGGAAGATTTAAGCCAAGCCCATACTTTTGAGGGGAAACTCCCGCCTTATGACGACTATCCCGGGCAAGATGATGAGGAAGGAGATACCCATCTCGGCCCCCTGATCCACCTCAATGATCCGTCCCCACATGAACTACCCCAACCGAACATAGTCCGCCATATCTCGGCCTCACCCACACCCGTAAAAGAATCTGTTCCCTTTGTGGAAGATAAGGGAAAGATTGAGGCGCTCGAAGAGAGGTTAAGAGCAGTCGAGGGCCTTGGCAATTACCCATTCTCGGATTTAGCGGATTTATGTCTCGTGCCCAATATCGTCATTCCTCCCAAGTTCAAAGTATCGGACTTTGATAAGTACAAAGGGACGACATGTCCGAAGGGGCATCTTCGGATGTATTGCCGAAAGATGGGGGTGTATTCTGCGGACGAGAAATTGTTGGTCCATTTCTTTCAAGACAGCTGTAGCATGGTATACCAATCTGGAAGCTTCCCAGATCCGATCATGGAAGGACTTGGCAACTGCCTTCATTAGGCAGTACCAGTACAATACGGACATGGCTCCCGATCGGAACCAGCTTCAGAGTATGACTAAGCGAGAGCATGAGTCCATTAAGGAATATGCCCAAAGATGGAGAGATCTCGCAGCCCAAGTCGTACCGCCCATGACGAAAAGGGAGATGATCACAATTATGGTAGATACGTTACCGGAAAGGCTAACTTTGCGGATCTCGTCTTCGCTAGAGAAAGGATTGAATCTGGATTACGGAAAGGCAAGTTCGAATATGCTTCCAACAACAACAGAAGAGCCCCAGTAGTGGGCGCGAGGAAAAAAGAAGCAGACGCCCACGTAGTCACCACCGCCTCGACGTGGATGAAAGCACCCCAAAATATCCAAAGCTCATACCAGCCCAATCCCCCAAATTTTTCAATCCGAGCCGGGAATTCTCTCCCGACTCAAGTAAAAGGACCACCCGCAGCAGAAAGAGCGCCGGCCCAACGCACAGCTCCAGCCGCTCCCCGGCCAATTAATAATACAGCCCCTAGCGCAAGCTATAAATATGCACAGCACCCGCCCCCGAAAGATAACTTCTCCCCTATTCCCATGGCATACTCCGAGTTATGGCCTTCATTATTGGAGAATCATTTGGTGGTGGTGTCGCAACCTACCCTTCGGCGGGAGGGCGACGCGAGACTCGCGGGATGCGTGTTCCACGAAAGGAATACGCGCGGAGTCGCCACCAACGTTTATTTGAGGAAAACGTCGGAAAAACCGGAAAAGACGCGATCTACGAACTTTTAAGTGAAAGGTTCGGGAGTTGTATTTACGCACGGGGAAGGTATTAGCACCCCACACGTCCGCCCCAAGGGACGACAGCCTTTAATCGAATGTGCAAACATGACTTTGATTTTTTATGTTCCCTTTTTATGTCTCTATATCCTTTATACCCTTTTTATATTTTCTCTTTTTGTGGTCGACAAGGGTGTTTCCCTTTGCTCCTACGTATTCCTCAATTTGGGATGAGAAAATCAGACCTACGTAGTTCTTTCTTATCAAGTGATTCCTTTTTTACTTTAAGAGGTGATCATTTTAAGGCGTTGGACCTTAAAAATGATCCATTTTACTTAGTGAGAAAATGAAATGACAAACTTCAAAAGCCTATTTTTATGGACGAGCTTGACTAGGCGAATTGATTTTAGCCTTTAGTTTCACTTTAGTTATTAATCAATTTGATTAAGAATGAGAAATCCCAAAGAGAAAACGTCCGATTGATTTTCCGCTTTATTTTACTAAAAGATGTCTTTTTGATTATTATATTATTTTTTACCTCTTTTTGATTTCCAACGTGGTTACGGCACGACCGAACGGTCGGAATTTATTTTAACCGAAGTTAATGGATAATACAATTCAAACGTTCGGTGGAAATTTATTTTATTTTTAAGTTAAGCGAGAAATGACTTAAGTAAAATGGCTTAAGCACGTCAACAGGGGGTATAAAAAGTAAACAAAACGAGAATAAAAATGCACGAAAAACAATGTGGACCACTACGGGTACATAGAATGAATCGAAAAGCTTGGTTCGAGGTACTTACCCGTTGAAGATCGAAGAACGATGAAGAACGAATGAAGAACGTCGAAGAACGGTTGAAACCTTTGCGAAATTCTTCACGGAAAACGTTACGGAAACGTTTCGGAAGCGCCTCGGCTTAGATTTTCTTCACGGAAACGATTTTTCCAAGCAAATTCGAAAGAGAGAGAAGTGCCAAAGGGGCTGAACCCTTTTCTTCTTCACTTCCTCCCCTATTTATAGCAAAATAGGGGAGGTGGTTGCCGCCCAGCTCGCCCAGGCGAGCTCAGCTCGCCCAGGCGAGCCAGGTTGCTTCCTCCAGAAGCAACAGCCTTCTGGAGGAATATTCTAGAGGGCCCAAGTGGGCCTGGGTGCTATTTGCACTCCCATTTTTACTAAGTACACCCCCTCTGCTTTTTTTTGGTGATTCTTTTTTTCGTAAAGTTACGGAAACTTACGAATTTCGTAACGATACTTGTTTTCTTTCCGTAATGTTACGGAACCTTGCGGATTACATAATCATCCCCCTTTTGACTTACGGAATGTTACGGAACCTCACTTAATTATGCAACGATGCTTCCATTTGATTTCCGGTGTGTCACGGAAACTTACGGATTGTGCATCAATATATATATATATTTTTTTTGGTTTTTCGGCATGTCCTGGAATTTCACAAATTGTCTAATGATGGGTACCAAGCACCTCACAAGGACCAAAGAAAGGTCGCATGTCATCAAGCAAAAGTCCCCGGACGAAATTAGGGTATGACAGTTGCCCCTCTTTACTTGTCTTTTATTGGAGATAAAAGGAAAGTAAAGATAAGACACTAATTTCGTCCCTCTCGATTCGACGAGAGTCGCGGGTGACCATAAAATCTCCACATGCAAAATGACTTGTTGTTCACGGAATTTCACAAATTGCCTAATGATGGGTGCCAAGCACCTCACAAGGACCAAAGAATGGTCGCATGTCATCAAGCAAAGGTCCCCGGACGAAAATCAGTGTATGACACTAATTTCGCTCCTCTCGGTTGACGAGAGTCACGGGCGACCATGAAATTTCCGCATGTAAATGACTTGTTGTTCCCGGAGGAACAAAAGGTGCAGAAGACTGTGTCAGCCTCTGCATGCTATCAAGCGTTCTGTCTTACAGATAGCAAAAGAATGTTTATACGGATAACCACTCGGGTATTTCCGCGTATCATCGGGCCCGCCGCCTCTGGATGATACAAGGGTGCAGAATGACCAAACTTGGTCTCTGCTTATCATCGGGCCTGCCGCCTCTGGATGACAAAAGGGTGCGGATAACCGTAAGGTATCTCCGCGTATCATCGGGCCCGCCGCCTCTGGATGATACAAGGGTGCAGAATGACCAAACTTGGTCTCTGCTTGTCATCGGGCCCGCCGCCTCTGGATGACAAAAGGGTGCGGATAATCGTAAGGTATCTCCGCGTATCATCGGGCCCGCCGCCTCTGGATGATACAAGGGTGCAGAATGACCAAACTTGGTCTCTGCTTGTCATCGGGCCCGCCGCCTCTGGATGACAAAAGGGTGCGGATAACCGTAAGGTATCTCCGCGTATCATCGGGCCCGCCGCCTCTGGATGATACAAGGGTGCACGTCACATGACCTCAGGGTCAGTATGACAAAGATTATGGGGCGGCCGACAAGAGCAAGGCTCTTGCTCCTACGTATCCTGCAATGAGGAACTCAGACCTACGTAGTTCTGGATAACTTGTGAGACTTGAAAAGTCTCCATCGGAAAATGATGACATCTCCGGAAAGGGCGCAGATGACCATATTGGTCTCTGCTCGTCAATCACACTTGGGGTCACTGAATGACGAGGTGCGGATAACCGTAAGGTGTCTCCGCGGGCTACCAGCTCTTGAGTCATGGCAACAAAAGGCGGTATGGTCGACAAAAGCGAGGCTCTTGCTCCTACGTATCCTCCAATGAGGAACTCAGACCTACGTAGTTCTGGATAACTTGTGAGATTTGAAAAAGTCTCGGTGTTTTCTCCACTGAAATGCAAACATGCTTTAGCAAGGAGACAAATATTCCAACTGATTTAGAGCAGCATATGCTTTTTTGAGTGAAAAACAATGCGTCTACCGGGGAAGGAGAGTCTGCTGATGAAATCTCCCATAACCATAAATGAGATTTTGGATGTTAGTATTTCGTTTCTAAATGATCATTTAGAGGAAACACTGGGTTCGACAAAAATAGAAGAAATCCACTCAAAGTGTATCAATCTCGCACAGGTAAGTGTTTCATCCTAATTCCGAACCATAGATATGTCATGACTTGACTTTGCAAATTATTTCCTATCAAATCAAAAATTACACGCGTGATCATGGATCAATAGGGCTTCCCTTGGGAATGGGTTCTTTTGGTGGTTTCTTCTTTCGGCTTTTGTGTGTTTTTGGCTTTTGATTTTTCTGGCTTTTTTCCTTTTCTGTTTTTGTTTAGTGCGGGGCGAGAAAAAAAAGTCGCTAGCGCACGGGATTTTGGTTGGTAATCAAAGGGAGAAGACTATTTTAGGTCGTGGTTCCCTTTCCTTCTTTTTTCGTTCATTTGGTGACAATTCTGTATTGTTCAGATATTGTCCGGTCCAAAGACCTCTCTGCATATTTCTTCTGTTTTTCCTTCGATCCCCGATCAGGGGCTTTCTTTCCTTCTTCTTCTTCTTCTTCTTCTTTTTTTTTTACTTTCTCCCATTCTTTGATTGGGAATTTTCTTTCTTTTCTTTTTGCTTTCTCCCACTCTTTGATTGGGAATTTCCTTTCTTTTCTTTTTTGCTTTCTCTTTGATTGGAAATTTTCCTTCTTTTCTTTTTTGCTTCCGAGGGTAAGGATTGACATTCTCACCCTAGGTCAAGGTTTATGGTGAGTCAGGTTTTTGGCTCAAGGTTTGTAGAATGGCTAGACATGATACATGTCGGGGTTTGGTTTGGTTCAAGGATAAAAGGGATGCCCCACATTATTTCCATGACACAAATGCAAAACTGATGATTTAGAAACTTTATGCAAAACTGGCCACGCATGCACCTACGTGGACACTCAAGTGTCAAACTTTTATGGTCATGTGATGCTAGGGCTCAGGATTCATTTCCTCTATTTTAAATCAACCCAATGTTTCCAAAATATGTTCTTTTATCAATTTGTGCATTCATCCGAGTCCATTTTGGGCGTCCGGGAAAATCTTCACAGCATTCACCCTTCAGGTGTATACACATTTTTTTCAAAAACTAGTTATGATCAGTGAATTTTTTTTCAAAGAAATGTTGGAAGTCATCTCTTTTCAAAAGCATGTTGGTTTTTCAGCTTGACAACTTATTTTCTCTTTTTCTACCTTTTTCCTTACTTGCTTTCTTCTTTTCCTTTTTGTTCTTTTTTCCATTTCATTCATTTCATTTTTTTCTTTTCTATTTTTATTTTTATCATGATTTTTTTTTGTTTATTTCACACATATATTCTTTGGACGATGTTCCTAAACGAAGAACTCTACACGGTTCCAGAATTCCAAACATCATCAATAGTAATGATATATAAACACTAACGCAACAACCTAAACAAAAATGTATGCGCTGTACAAATGACAATCGAAACAACAAAAACAAACATTAGTCTCTCAAGTCAAAACAATAACATAGAATAAAAATGACAAAAGAAATATGAAAGAAAACATGAATCTGGGGATCTCCCAGTCACGTATCTCCACTCCCTCCCAAGAAGTCAAGCAAATCGGCCATCTCCTCATCCTCGTGGGCCTCTTCTCCGTCGCCGGGAGCTTCTGGGGGTGCCTCTCCTGCTTGGGCCTCGGGCCAATCTCCGGGCCATGCAACCTCTGCCCTGAACTGGTCTGGAGTAGGGCATGAAAAAGAAGCGAAGCCCTGGCTCTGCATGCTAAGGCTCATCTGGTACAGACAATCATGGGTCCGTACATGTGCTCGGTGGTTGGCCGCCTGCTGGCGAACCAAATGCCGTAAATACTGCTCCATGTCAAATGCCCCAGCCTGGCCAGCCTGATGAGGTGGTGGGGGCGCGCCTGCGGCCTGTGGAGCATCACCCTGAGCCTGTCTCTGGGTACAGTACTTCTCAATAAAAGCCCGGGTGATGGGCGGCCGAATCACCTTGGTAGGTGCAACGGGGACTCCGAACGACTGGCAGAGTCCTGTGATCAGTGCGGGGAATCCCAGGGCCCTGTTGGACTTATCTGGGTCCAAAGGGTGCCTAGTGGGCGCCATACCTGCAAAAATATAGATGGCATCAGCGATCAACTGAGCCACATGGATGCTCATCCGTGTCAGGATGGCGTACACCAGCTGACACTTCGGCATGGGAAGGTCGGAATTATGATCGGTGGGCAGGATGTTGCTAAGGAGCAACGTCATCCATATCTGGGTCAGGGTGGTCATGTTGGTGCGCATGATTCGCACTCGCCTCCCTGCAGCAGTCCGGGCGAAATCCTGCCCCGGTATACATAGCAGCTGGGCGATGGCCTCCTCATCGAACCCATCAGACCGGTTCCTCCTCTGGCCATATTCACATTCCTGGCCCTCTTCCAACACCAACGGATATCCTAGGAGTTGGCCGATAGCGTCGGCATCAAACGGGATCCACTGACCCCTTACCCAGGATCTCATGTCACGCACGCCCTCCTCTGTTGGCCAAGCATTGGCATAAAACTCAAGGACTATTTCTGGATCAAACTTGGCCATAGGAGTAACCAGTGGTGCCCACCGCCGGCGCCCTATTTCCTCCTGGAAATCAGTATACTCATCGTCCCTGAGCTGGACGCGTCGCTCCCGGAGAAACGACCATCCCTTGATGGCCTCGAAGCGCTGCTGGTGTACAGCACTCCTAAAGCGGTGACTGTCATACTCCGGAGCGGAACTAGTTCCTTCAGCTGCCTTGTCCTTCCTGGACCTCTTTGAGGCAAGCTTCCTCGGGGCCATTTCCTGCGAAGGCAAACATTTGGAAAGTTAGTCTTACCAGTGAGACACTACTCTTAAAACAAAAATGGCATACAACCTCCTCCCATAAATACAAACATCAATGTAAATTTAGAGCAAGCTTATGCGCATATTTCCTTACGAACGTTCACTTGCACAAGACATCCTATTAACTATGAAAAATGCACCCATATACAATCAAGGTAGCTTCATCACCTAGATTATTTACATGTACTCCCAAGGTGTATTTGTTATTTACATCACACACGCCTCCTTGGCTGAATTTACACACATGCATACTCAAAGCATTTTGGGGTACCAAAAATTGCACATGCGCTCACCTTGGTATTTCTAATACCTATACATATACAAACTTCACGATGAATCTTGACTACTTACACAATAAGGTGCTACATTTCATGCCTTTTTTTCAAGTTTTTGCTACCTAAAGCCGCATGCAAATTCAAGCATATTTTCCTTTGCTGACTAAAGTTGTATTCAAATTAAAAGGTATATATTTTTTTGTAATATGGTTTCTTCACATAACATGCAACATATTTATATATATTTTTTTGTGAGACATTTTGACTACCAAAAATTATATATACATACATCCGAGTATCTTGCTATCATACCCAAAGCGTAAATTGCCAAAGGTATCTTGCTACCTATTCTAAACCTACACATTCATGACGAGCAAAATTCCTAAACATCTAGGCGTAGGGAAAATATTGTAGTGTGGCCCATAGCTGATTGCTGGCCAAAAAGGGTAACTTTACCCAATATGCACCTCCTTTTGTGTTCTTTTTGCATAAAATTTTAGTTTCTAGGCCTAGGATATATGTGTGGCAATTACCCTAGCCTTTTTCGGGAATGAATACATATTCCAAAAATAGAAAAAATGTACAAACCAAAATGCCCCATGGGTTGTTTCCTTACAAAAGCCACGCGCTAATGCCATTGAGGCATTTCACCGAACACTTGGTGGGCGCGCGTTTAGGCGTCAATAGCAAGAGAACGGGGACAATGTGGCATGTCCCATTGTTTCAAAAAGCATTATAGGCCTAGGGCCATCCCATACCAACCCCTAATTCAACCTAATCAAGCAAGAAAACAAACCAAAATTGCCCCATATATTTGAGCACACTCCCACAATTTAGAGCACCAAAAGGAGATCAAAATACACCAATGAAAAGCTAGAAAGCTTAGGGATGGAACACTTACTTGGTGGTGATGAACAAAAGCGCAAAACGGAATCAAAAAATGCGAAAAAGGATGACCCTAGGGCTGCAAACTCGTCAATCCCGTGGGTATGGCTTTTGAAAGGGGGGAAAAGAAGTTTTTGAATGTAAAAACGCCCCCCCTTTCGTCATTCTTATAATTTGGTGCAGGGGTGGCTCGCCCAGGCGAGCTAACCTGCACTTTTTTTTTTTTTTTTTTTTTTTTTTTTGAGGGGAACATTAACCATGTCCCCTCCCTTCCTATGGATTAGCATCTTGCCTAACTTGAACTTACTTAGGTTAGAATTTAGGTGTTGATTACTTATTTTTTTACCTTTTTTTAAAACAAACAAAAAGTAAAAGAAAGCTGCAAAATACAAAGGATACGGGGCTGCCTTGCAGCGACATTCTCTGCTTGTTTCGCACAGAGAAGGGCAACGATCGGTCGGTCGTGACCCCATCCCCCCTTGCGTTCGTCCTTAAGTACCTGCAAGTAATAAACAACCAGGTATGGCCAATCTTGACCGCGTCATTACCCTACCTTGATGGGTTTCTGCCGTTCATGTTTCGTCTCTACTCCAGAAGGTAGCCCCAGGTGATCCCGCCCCTGTTTTACCACAACAATATACATGCGTATGCGTATGCGTATGCGTATGCGTATGCATGAATGTTTTCAAACACAGAAAATTTAGGGAAAGTTGGTTCAGGTTCAATTCTAATTAAGCGCTTGGGGGATCCCATGAACTGAGCGGAAGGGCTCAGGTGATCACAGATTAACGCAAGGTGTGAGACTAACGTGAGGACTAAAAGCCTCGAATCCTACGTTCATTTCTTTGAAAGATTGTAACGAGAGATACAACAGACAGGAAATCCCTGGGGGAAATCCAGAAAACGCATAAAGATAAAGAACATGCAGCGACATCCTTAATTGCCCCAGCTTCTAAGCATAATATTGTTTGACGACATCAGAGTTCACGGGTGAAGGTAGCTCTTCGCCATCCATGTTGGTAAGCACCAGGGCTCCTCCGGAAAAAGCCCTCTTCACAACAAAAGGCCCTTCGTAGTTCGGGGCCCATTTCCCTCGATGGTCCTTGACAGCATGGGACATTTTCTTTAGCACAAGGTCTCCCTCATGGAACTTGCGTAAGCGTACTTTCTTGTCGAATGCACTCTTCATTCTTTGCTGGTATAAGCGCCCATGACTCATGGCCGTTAAGCGCTTACCCTCAATGAGGTTGAGCTGATCGTAGCGTGTTTGAGCCCACTCTGATTCCTTTAATCCGGATTCTGCCAAGATCCTTAATGACGGGACTTCTACCTCAAACGGCAACACAGCCTCCATCCCATATACCAATGAGAACAGCGTTGCCCCAGTTGACGTTCGCACTGAAGTCCGGTAACCATGCAACGCGAAGGGGAGCATCTCGTGCCAATCCTTGTATGACACGGTCATCTTTTGGATAATCTTTTTGATATTCTTATTGGCCGCTTCCACGGCTCCATTCATCTTTGGCCGGTAGGGCGTGGAATTGTGATGCTGGATTTTAAACTCCTCGCACATTTCCGCCATCATCTTATTATTCAGGTTGGTGCCGTTGTCCGTGATAATCTTCCTTGGCAAACCATATCGGCAGATGATCTCTTTCTTAATGAACCTGACCACCACATTCCTCGTGACATTGGTATATGAAGCCGCCTCGACCCACTTGGTGAAATAATCTATCGCTACGAGGATGAAGCGATGACCATTCGAGGCCTTGGGCTCAATGGCCCCGATGACATCTATTCCCCACATGGAGAAAGGCCAAGGGGCGGACATGACATTCAGAGGATGTGGTGGGGCATTGACATTATCTGCGAATGCTTGACATTTGTGGCACTTCCTCACATGGACACAACAATCACTTTCCATGGTAAGGCAGTAATAACCTGCTCTTAGGATCTTCCTGGCCATAGCATGTCCGTTGGCGTGCGTTCCAAACGAGCCCTCATGGACTTCTTCGATCATGTGATTTGCCTCCTTGGCATCCACACACCGCAGGAGTGTCATGTCGTGATTTCTTTTATACAGTATGCTTCCGCTCATGAAGAAACCGGCTGCCAACCTCCTCAATGTCCTTTTATCGTTGTCGGCAATCTCTGGCGGGTATTCTTTGCTTACGACATATCGCTTGATGTCGTAATACCAAGGCTTTCCGTCCCGTTCCTCTTCCACTTGGCAACAATGTGCGGGTTTGCCACGACACCAAAATTCAATGTAGGGTAGATCCCCGTGCGGTGTTAGCTGGAACATAGACGCCAACGTAGCAAGTGCATCCGCCATTTGATTTTCCTCGCGGGGAACATGATGGAAGGAGATCTCATCGAAAGTCTTAGCCAATTCCTTGATATAGGCTTTGTAGGGTATCAGCTTGGGATCTCTAGTTTCCCATTCCCCTCTCAGCTGATGGATTACCAACGCTGAGTCGCCGTACACCTTGAGTAGTTTGACATTGGAGTCAATTGCTGCCTGGACGGCTAGGGCACATGCTTCATATTCGGCCATGTTGTTGGTGCAGTCGAATCCTAACCTAGCTGTGAAAGGCACACATTGATTGTCCGGAGAGACCAATACTGCTCCAACGCCATGGCCTAGAATGTTTGACGCTCCGTCAAACCATACAGTCCATTTGTCCCGATCTTCGTCCAACTTTTCCTCGAACAAGGCCATGATGTCCTCATCCGGGAATTCCGGATGCATGGGCTGGTAGTCGTTAAGAGGCTGTTGAGCCAAATAATCTGCCAAAGCGCTTCCTTGTATCGCCTTTTGGGTGACGTAGACTATATCAAACTCAGATAGCAAGACTTGCCACCGGGCGATTCGTCCTGTGAGAGCTGGCTTTTCAAAGATGTACTTAACCGGGTCCATTTTGGATATCAACCAGGTAGTATGGCTCAGCATGTACTGCCTTAGGCGATGGGATGCCCATACTAAAGCACAACACGTTCTTTCGAGCAAGGAGTAATTCATCTCACAGGTCGTGAACTTCTTACTTAGGTAGTAAACAGCGCACTCTTTCTTCCCGGATTCGTCATGTTGCCCCAGCATACACCCCATTGACTCGTCCAAGATTGTCATGTACAAAATGAGAGGCCTTCCAGGTACTGGTGGCATAAGCACGGGAGGATTCATTAGGCACTTTTTGATCCTTCCAAAAGCCTCTTGGCAATCCTCATTCCACCGATCAGTTTGGTTTTTGCGCAAGAGTTTAAACAACGGCTCACAAATGGCGGTGAGCTGCGATATGAATCTGGCAATATAATTCAAGCGCCCCAGGAAACCTCGGACTTGCCTCTCTGTACGGGGTTCTGGCATCTCAAGGATAGCCTTTACTTTTTCGGGGTCTACCTCTATCCCTTTCTGGCTTACAATGAAACCAAGCAATTTCCCTGATTTGACCCCAAAGGTACACTTAGCGGGGTTCAACCTTAATTGATATTTCTTAAGCCTTTCGAACAATTTCCGCAGGTTGACAAGGTGTTCTTCCTCGGATTTAGATTTAGCAATTATGTCGTCCACGTAGACCTCGATCTCTTGATGCATCATATCATGGAACAAAGCTACCATGGCCCGTTGATAAGTTGCCCCGGCATTCTTGAGTCCAAAGGACATCACCTTGTAACAGAACGTTCCCCACAGGGTGACGAAAGTGGTTTTTTCCATATCCTCGGGCGCCATTTTTATCTGATTGTAACCAGAGAAACCGTCCATGAAGGAAAATAAAGCGAAATTGGCCGTGTTATCTACGAGGATATCGATGTGTGGTAAAGGAAAATTGTCCTTGGGACTGGCCCGATTCAGGTCCCGATAATCTACACACATTCGTACTTTCCCATCTTTTTTAGGAACTGGTACGATGTTGGCAACCCATTCTGGATACCGAGCGACGGCCAGAAATCCAGCGTCAAATTGCTTCTTCACTTCTTCTTTTATCTTCAAGGATGTTTCGGGCTTCATCCTCCTCAGTTTCTGTTTTACCGGGGAACACTCGGGATTTAGAGGTAATCGGTGCTGTACAATGTCAGAACTCAGACCGGGCATATCTTGGTATGACCAAGCAAAGATGTCTTGGTAGTCTTTTAGCAGGATTATTAATTCTTCACGGATAGGTGCGGTAATACCTGTACCTATCTTTACTTCCCTCTTTCCACTGCCAATTCCTAAGTCTACTAGCTCTGTTTCTTCTTGATGAGGCCCCATTTCTTGGTCCTCATGGGCGACCATTCTTTCTAGTTCTGGGGGAAGTCCCACATCCTCATTTCCTTCATCTTCCGTTTGATTCATTTCTTGCTCGAAGTCGATAGATGGGTCCCAGGTATTAGTACCTTCGGGGGACTCGTCATCGGATCTGCCGTTTCAGAAAAAGAAGTAAACATGCAAATGAATGAGAATGGGTAGAGACCAGGAACAGATGAAGAAAGATCCTTGTATTATAAATTCAAAAAAAAAAGACACAAAGCCTTAACAAAAGGAAAAACTCTAAAGCCTAGGCCCAACTATAGAGCTTTTAAAACCGTAAAGGTTTACATTATGCTTGTTGCGTAAATGCCGGGGCGTTCCTCCACTCGCCAATTTCCCAGCTGGAAATCAGGAGGGCATGGTCGTACCAAATCCAAAGTACTCGGAATACCATCTTCGCATATCGCAAACGCTTGACCTTTGTCTCCCGAACCCGCGCTTATAAAGCTTCTACTTATGTGGCAGGGCGGGCTTCCTTCACCTTCTTGTCTCCAACGCGAACTTTGACCATTGTTCTTCCTTCCCGCGATGCTTCTTTTCATGTCCGCCTGAGTGGGCTTATAGCCTAAACCATACTTCCCACGATTTCCTTGGGTATTTATCAGGCTAGTTATGCTGCCGTTGTTTTTTCCTAAACCCATCCCGGGTTCATAACCGTTCCCCAACATAACTCGGGCCATCATTACCGCTGCATCGGACAGACAAGGCTGCCCAAAGAGGGAGTCCACGGAGGAAATGCTGACCACCTCAAAAGACTGGAAAGCAGTTTCTAACGATTCTTCTGCGGCTTCCACATAAGGCATGGAGGATGGGCAGCTTACCAAGATATCTTCCTCGCCTGACACGATGACCAAGTGCCCCTCCACTACGAATTTCAGCTTTTGGTGGAGTGTAGAAGGCACAACTCCCACTGAGTGGATCCACGGGCGCCCCAACAGGCAGCTGTAGGGGGGGTTAATATCCATTATTTGGAAGGTGACTTGACAGGTGTGAGGGCCTATTTGTACTGGGAGATCGATCTCTCCCCTAACCTCTCGGCGAGTGCCGTCGAAGGCCCGAACCACCATTGAACTTGGTTTTAAGTGGGAAGCATTGAATGGTAACTTCTCCAAAGTGCTCTTAGGCATCACGTTTAAACTGGAACCATTATCGATGAGCACCTTGGCTACGATATGGTCCATACACTTGACTGATACGTGTAAAGCCTTATTATGCCCTCTCCCCTCGGCGGGGATTTCTTCTTCGGCGAAGGCAAGATAGTTGTTGGCAGTGATATTGTTGACCAGCCCTCCGAAACCTTCTACCGAGATATCTTGGGCCACGTGAGCCTCGTTCAGCACTTTTACTAGCAGAGCCCGATGAGGCTCGGAGCTCATAAGTAACTCCAACAGCGAGACCCTAGCCGGGGTTTTGTTGAGCTGTTCGATAACCTTGAATTCGCTCTGCTGAATTATCCGAAGGAACTCGCTGGCTTCCTCTAGCGACACCTCCTTTCTACCATCCTTTTTCTCCGGGGGCCCCTTTGCTGGAATATCTTTATTCGAAGCGTGGGGTGCTTCGCCATCTTGTTCCTCCACCACTTTTCCCTTTCCCTTGACGTCGGCGGGTTGGACTGGTAGGTCCGGAGGTGCGAACACACGACCACTACGGGTCACACCACTCAGTCCAGTGATATTTGTTACTTTAGCTGACAGCGAGCTGACGTCAGTGACTTCTTCTTCCTTCTTCCCCGGAGGTGTATATCTCCACGGGACCGGCGTGACTATTTTGGTACGGGAAAGGAACAGGTTTGGCCATTAAGGGGTGTCCGGGCTTTTGCGAAGTTGCGCTTTTAGTGAAGTATATCACCAAGGGTTTGGGCTTCGCAACACCGCTCCCCTCCGTAGATTGCATGCATATATGCTGCTCTTCTTTTCCTTCAATGCGACTTCCAGTCGACCTTGATCTATCATCCGCTGTAACAATTCCTCTACTTCCAAACACGTCTCCATGTCATGCATCTCGCCGGAATGCAGCAGACAGGAATCCTCCTTACACCCCACTATGGGGAATCACACCTCCCTTTTGTAGGGCCTCAAAGATAAACCTCCTAGGGGTTGCCACATCCCTTAAAG